>NC_091282.1:418108089-418260589 GCF_032444005.1 Ranitomeya imitator | reverse complement strand
AAAGAAGTGACATGCTACTTCTTTTGATCCGCAGCGGATTTCATGCGGATTTTTGTGCACCATTAGAACAGCCTTTTTTTTCTATTGATGTACATTGTATTGTAAGTCACTTTGCGGAACTGCAGCGTTTCTGGGTGGAAAAAAAACGCTGCAGATCCGCACTAAATCCGCATCGTGTGCACACAGCCTAATAGTGGAGGAGAGCCCCAGCAAATGATCGCGGTGTTGCTGAAGATAATCTCTATATAGAGACCAATATGGATATTACCGCCATATGGTCAGTGGTAGATGCCAGACCAACAGAACATATAAGAGATCACAGCACAGTTATAGATAATGACTTACCGCTGACGTTCTTTCTGATGGAATCGTTAATTTTTCCTGTTTTTTCCATCTGGCCCAGACCGACATGACAATTTCTTCCAGCTACATCTCATCTGCAGAGAATACAACAAAGACACATTTAACTTCTCATATTCCAGCCCCATCTATCTCCAACCTGCACAAACTCCTCATCCTGCTGATACCTCAATACTGAGCCACTGCTGCCGTATGTGTACCTATTACTGCCGCTGAAACCCCAATACTGAGCCACTGCTGCCGTATGTGTTCCTATTACTACACCTGATACCCCAATACTGAGTCACTGCTGCAGTATGTGTCCCTATTACTGCCAGAAACACATGGGCTACTTGTACATTCAACAAGTCTGTAGGAACCTGTTCACACACCACCAAAAAACTTGAAGACAAAAAAGAGCACAGTGAGGTCAAAAATACTCTGTTGTAAAAAAAATCACAGTAATAAGCAAGTGCTAGTCAAAAGATGGAAAAAACAGGGTATTTAGTTGATACTTTTTTTTTGCAAAAAAATGTATACTAAGCTGCTCCACCAATCGTCAGGGTATACCCATATAGAGCAATCCTACCTAATGTATATAATCCCTATATGAAGTATTTAAAAACCTGACCATCTGTATAGTACCTGTATAAGAGGGAATATCCATGTGGACATGCTAGATGGAGCAGCTTTGATGCAAATGACCCATAAGGAGTGGTGGACTCCCTAGTCTTGAAGAAACAAGAGAACAATTATAGAACCAGAAACACATGGGCTACTTGCACATTGAACAAGTCTGTAGGAACCTGTTCACACACCACCAAAAAACTTGAAGACACAAAAGAGCACAGTGAGTTAAAAAATACTCTGTTGTAAAAAAAATCACAGTAATAAGCAAGTGCTAGTCAAAAGATGAAAAAACAAGGTATTTCGTTGATACGTTTTTTGCAAAAAAATGTATACTAAGCTGCTCCACCAATCGTCAAGGTATACCCATATAGAGCAGTCCTACCTAATGTATTACTGCACCTGATACCCCAATACTGAGCTGCTGCTGCCGTGTGTCTCCGTATTACTGCCCCCTGATACCCCAATACTGAGCCGCTGCTGCCATGTGTGTCCCTATTACTGCCCCTGATACCCCAATACTGAGTTGCTGCTGCCGTATGTGTCCCTATTACTGCCCCTGATACCCCAATACTGAGCCACTGCTTCCGTGTGTGTCCCTATTATTGCCCCTGATACCCCAATACTGAGCTGCTGCTGCCATATGTGTCCCTATTACTGCCCCTGATACCCCAATACTGAACCGCTGCTGCTGTGTGTGTCCCTATTACTGCCCCTGATACCCCAATACTGAGCCACTGGCACCATATATGTCCCTATTAATTCCCCTGGTACCTCAACACTGAGCCGCTGCTGCCGTGTATGTCCCTATTACTGCCCCTGATACCCCAATACTGAGCCACTGCTGCTGTGTGTGTCCCTATTACTGCCCATCATACCCCAATACTGAGTCACTGCTGCAGTATGTGTCCCTATTACTGCCCCTGATAACCCAATACTGAGCCGCTGCTGCCGTGTGTGTCCCTATTAGTGCCCCTGATACCCCAATACTGAGCCGAGCTGCCATATGTGTCCCTATTACTGCCCCTGATACCCCAATACAGAGCCGCTGCTGCCGTGTGTCCCTATTACTGCCCCTGATACCCCAATACTGAGCTGCTGCTGCCATATGTGTCCTTATTACTGCCCCTAATACCCCAATACTGAGCCGCTGCTGCCGTATGTGTCCCTATTACTCCACCTGATACCCCAATACTGAGCTGCTGCTGCCATATGTGTCCCTATTACTGCACCTGCTGTGTGGTTTTCTGTGCCCGCTAAATTCTAAAGCACCCCTCTATAATATAGTAATGCCGGATGCAAGTGCCCTAGAAAACAGTGCCCCCTAGAAAGTAATATTGCCCTGTTTGCCCCTTTGATAGTCACAGTAACCTGAGTTCCCCTATAACAATAAGTGCCCACTTTACATTTAATAATGTCCCGAGTCTCCCCCTCTACAGATCCCCTATCCACAGCATGATGCTCTCTTATACACAGTATAATGCCCCCTCACTGCATAGTACCACCCACACAGTACACTGACTCCTTAGTAGCCTCCAAACTGTTTGATGGCTCCAACAATCTATAATGACCCCCACACTGTAATGATGGCCCCCTAGATAGCCTCCATATACAGTAGCATAATGCACCACAATATAGTATAATGCACTCCCCATAGGCAGACTCTATAGCATAAGGCAGCCCCCATAGGCAGACACTGTAATAAGGCTGCACCCCCATATAGGCAGACCCTGTAATAAGGCAGTACCCCCATAGGCAGACTCTGTAGTATAAGGCAGCCCCCCCATAGGCAGACCCTGTAATATGGCAGCCCCCATAGTCAGACCCTGTAATAAAGCAGCTCCCATAGTCAGACCTTGTAATGAGGCAGCACCCCTATGGTCAGACCCTGTAATAAGGCAGCCTCCATAGTCAGACCCTGTGATAAGGCAGTCGGGCCCCCATAGTCAGACACTGTAATAAGGCAGTACCCCCATAGGCAAACCCTGTAATAAGGCAGCAGCCCCCATAAAAAAATAAATAAATAAATACTCACCTCTCTTCTTCCTGGTTCCTGCACAGCTCCCGCTGATCTCCGGACCGTGGGCGCCGGGCAGTGATGTCATCGCGACTGCTGTCAGTGTCGGCGATGTCACACGCCGACATTGACAGGGGGATGATGGGAGAAGGAGCACAGCGCTGCCGATACAGTTACAGTACTGTAGCTCCGGGTGAGCCCCCTCAGAGCACCAGGCCCGGGGAGTCCGCGCCCTCTGCCCCCCGGTATCTACGCTACTATGCCCAACCAAGTCACTACCACAATAGTCATGAAACATGTCCAGTGTTCCATGAAAAAAAAGTTAAAAACTAAATTAATCATAGCGAAAAGACAATATATACAATGCATATAAAATGACAGTGTAAGGCTACGTTCACATTTGCGTTGTGCGCCGCTGCGTCGGCGATGCAACGCACAACGCAAATAAAAACGCAACAAAACGCACGCAAAAATGCATCATGCGCCTCTAAATTTAACATGGGGACGCATGGACATGCGTTGTGCTGCGTTGTGCGACGCATGCGTCGTTTTTTGCCGAAATTTGGACACAAGAAAAATGCAACTTGTTGCGTTTTCTGCGCCCGACGCTTGCGGCAAAAAAAACCGCATGCGTCGCACAACGCAGCACAACGCATGTCCATGCGTCCCCCATGTTAAATATAGGGGCGCATGACTCATGCATCGCCGCTGCGTCGCCCGACGCAAAAACACGCAAAACGCTAATGTGAACGTAGCCTTACTATTGCCATTCTGTTAATAGTGTTTTTTTTTTGTTTTTGTAACTGTTAGATGGCCTTAACAAATTTAAACACTAAAAATGTATTTTAGCCCATAGCATATGTCCCACTCTACCTCAAATGTATATTTTTAAAATTTTCTTGGCCAATAATAGTTGATCAAATGTGATTCACGAATGATCAAAAAATTTCTTCTCTATCAGTAGGTACCCGGTTTTGCCATTATCACTTCTTGACAAACTAGAATTTTACCTGTAAAATTACTGTAGAAAAATGTAGTATTAAAGGGAATCTGTCATGTCCAAAAACACTTAACCTGCAGATATGGGGATAATCTGCAGTTTAATAGCACTGTAAAGCCGTATGGCCGCCACGCTGAAAGCCGGGCTATAGGGAGGAAATGAACGTTATTCCTCCTGGCAGCCTCCAGCTTTCAGTTACAGAGGCGTGGCTTCAGTTACTGCTCAGTACATAGTCAGTGGTGACTGTAACCACGCCTCAGCGTTGACTGACAGCAGACTCTGGTGACACTGGTTAGCTGATTGTCAGTCAGTGTTGGGTTGTTTTGCTCAGCCATCGCTTACTATGTACTTGGCGGTGACTGAAGCAGTGCCTCTATGTTTGGCTACCGCACAGCTTTACAATGCTATTAACCTGCAGATTAACCCCATATGTGCAACTTATTAGCTTTAAATACCCTTTAACGCCAATAAGTATCTGTGTGGTGCGTGAAAGAGCTATGCTTAGCAATAATACTGCTCTCAATACCTCTTCAACTCTGTTATATCTTTAAACCATTTTAAGACATATGAAAACAGACAACCCTTTGATCATCACAAGCAGTTGGGTCATTTATAATAACAATAATTATTATATCTATAGTCATCTTCCCTGGGCTTTACACTGTTGGTATTACAGCTGTCAATGTCTTAAACATACTATTATTTATTTCTGTACAATCATGGGATCTCTTCATAAATCTATTGCACTAAAATTTTGAAAAATGATCATTATTTCTGGTGTTCAATTATTTTCTTAAACACACAGATGTGATCACCAAGTGTTCCCTTTAGGGCTGATACAACACTTGGCAAGACTCCATAGCAAACATTTTAATATTTTCCCTTGTTCTCTTTGTAGCCTGATGCCATGAAAATCATATGCAACTATTCCTTCATCTGCAAAGCTATAACTAGCTAAGGCTACATATATCATACAAGAAATCCTGATTCCCAGTACACAAGTATGCAACAATGTACACTACCAGAAAACACACAAAAGAAACTCTCAGTTACTTTGTCACATAGCAATATGCCCACCCATTCAGCAGAATTCAAAGTCAATATTTTTTTAGACATCTGGCTTGCCAATAAGAAATTTCATGGAGTTCAGGTAGCCCATTCCTATGAAGTATGCTGCGGCAGGAATGAGAGTCATAACTAGAAGGAAGCCATCATCGTTGCTTAAAAATTAGGTTTATCCAACCAGACTATTCTTGATTGTTGTCCAATAAGACACCATTTTCTTACAGAAGACAATAAAAACATTTCACATATCTTGGATCTGTCTAATCATGAAAACCTGAAAAATGTGTCTTTCGAAGTCATTGAACAGATGTACAAATCAACTAAAAAATATGGTTTGACTTTAACTGTATGTCTCTGTGTGTCCCATAGGTAAATGCTAGAGATACAGTGCCTTGCGAAAGTATTCGGCCCCCTGGAACTTTCCAAATTTTTCCCACGTATCATGCTTCAAACATAAAGATACCAAATGTAAATTTTTGGTGAATAATCAACAACAAGTGGACCACAATTGTGAAGTTGAATGAAATTTATTGGTTATTTTAAATTTTTGTGGAAATTCAAAAACTGAAAAGTGGGCGTGCAATATTATTCGGGCCCTTTACTTTTAGTGCAGCAAACTCACTCCAGAAGTTCATTGTGGATCTCTGAATGATCCAATGTTGTCCTAAATGCCTAATGATGATAAATATAATCCACCTGTGTGTAATCCAGTCTCCGTATAAATGTACCTGCTCTGTGATAGTCTGAGCGTTCCATTTGAAGCACAGAGAGCAGGCAAACAGGTCATGTCACAATCCATTTTTGGATTTGTGGCAGCTCTGGTTCCACTATGTTTTAAATGTAGCTTTTTTCCTTTCAGGACCAGTGGGGGTTAATGTCAGTTTCCCTTGCTGGCAATGTGTTGCAGCTGCAGAGTTGCTAGGTCAGCTGATGTGAGTGGTGACCACTCCCACCAACCTAATGCATCAGCTGACTGTTGGTGATAGTTTCTCTATGGAGACCAGCCATGCAGTTGCAGCTCTCTGGTGTCAGCTACTTCTGGAGTTTGGAGTCCTGTTTCTGTGTCATCTTCGGTGTGGAGCTTATTCCTTGTCTATCTTGTGCAGCGCCCCAGAGTCCTGGTCGTTGCAGTAATGTCATTCTTCCACCAGGGGGAGCGATGTTACGTCTGATGGCACCAAAGGAGTTCACCCTGCCAGGTATCACAGCCAGACACATACTTCACACGCCGGTCCACCAGGGGGAGCTAAGGGTTCTATGCACTAGGCCACTCCTCACAAAGGGTAAAACTGGTGGGTTGGTTAGGAAGTCAGGCAGTCAGAGTCAGGAGTCGGAAGGAGAAGGAGAGGGAGAGAAGCAGACTGGGCTCGGCCCAGGGAATTCCTGTCAGGCAGACAGAGGAAAAAGGAAAGAACATCAGCAGCTCAGTAGGAAAGAAGGACACGGAGCTGCGCCTGCAACCCATGCGGCAGCCTCCTAAGAGAGGACAAGAAAGGAAGTGTGCCATAGTGAGTGAGCACAGAAGTCATAGCAACAGGAGTGAAATATCAGTAGGAGATCAGCTAGAAGCAGGCTGCCTCCATCTGAAACGCAGATCCTGTGGCCGGAAAACCGAGGGAGTAATAGACTCTACGCTTTACTTCAGAGACCGGCAGGGCAGTCGATTCCAAGTTGGCTGTCCGACCTAAACACCTAAGCAGACAAGGTGGCAATGTGGAGCAGGGGCGACACTAGGGTCCCTATAAAATAGCCTCAGGCCACCACCGTCATACGGGTATGTCCTATCCATCTGGGGACAGAGAGAGAGAAGTAACAACAGTGAGGACCTTATGGTAGCTAATGCAAGTAGGGACCTACTACGTTACTGTGCGCAAGGGGAAGGCTACTGATTTCCACCTGGATAAGGGGACTCTGGATTTGCCATCAGACCGGCCGGACTCTGCCTACCCTGTCATCCGGCACTCTGGACTGTGGATGTTGAAGCCTTCAGTAAAGTTAAAGAGACTGCACCCATTGTATCCTCGTTATTCACCGCGCCTTGCACCATCCATCATTAACATCTACACTTCTGGGAAGCCCTGGGGATATACTTCACCTGTGGGAAGGTACACCATCTAGCTGCCATTCCATCATCCCAGTGGACCCCTAAGCAGCGTCGGTCACCCTGACCGAATACCACAGGTGGCGTCACGAACACTACCATTATCTACGAACTCTGCCTTTTATTGGGCGCCCTCATAGGGCCACAGTCCGGGTCGGGCCACCGTGACATCCTGGCTGAGGGAACTGAAGGACCGGTACCGAGTACCAGATTGCCCTTACGTGGGGGCGATCCACTTGCATTTGTCACTGTCCCCTGTGTGGTACCATCTGCAGTGGTGAGGCTAGTGCCAGTGCACTAGCCAGGGCAGTGTGAGGTGACAGCAAGCGACGAGGTTCCTGATGGCAGAGGAGGAAAGGACCCACTTAGGGTGTTAGGGGAGTGCAGGGACAGGCTCAGGTTTGAGCTCAGGGGGTGTCCATCCCTTATTTCCCTATCGGTAGGACCTTTCTCTCCCCTTTTCCATCCCATTCTGTGTTTGTTTTGCCGTCAGCTGACTAACCCCCCCATTGTGGCATGGTATTTCGTAACAGGTTATAGGTGAGGATGATACCTTTAGTAATCATTTAAACCCATTTGTGTCAACTTCTGTGCCAAAATCACCAGGGTATGTAAACTTTTGATCAGGGTCATTTGGATGTTTGGGTTGTCATTATGATTTAAAAAGAGAAAACACGGTAGTTTGACAATAAATGGCTTCACCCAACCATTAACCATGAGTGGAGAAAAAGTTTTGATGTTATCATTCATATTCTCTGAGAAAAGGCCAAGAAAGCAAAAATTCTTCCGGGTATGTAAACTTTTGAGCACAACTGTATATACATATATCCTTTGTGATTTAAAAGAATATTTGTACCATTTGTTTTTACTTTTCTTTTTACTTTTTTACTTATTCACACTATGGGACTTTTACTTTCTGTAGTCTGATCGCAGCTATAAGGGATAGCAGCAATGCAGGAGCATTGCTATACCCTATAACCTGTCAGCCCTGCAGACACAAGTTAGTTAACTATGTCCAGGTTGGTAAGAAATATATATACATTTTCTAAATCCCCAAATAATAGTAAAATATATATATACTAATAAAAAATATTATTTGGTATTATTTGGTATTATTATCTTCATTTAATTTGTCTCAAATGAAAAAACACAAAAGAAAATGAAGCAAAAAGCAAATCATTGATCATTTCACACAAAACTCCAAAAATGGGCCAGACAAAAGTATTGGCACCCTCAGCCTAATACTTGGTTGCACAACCTTTAGCCAAAATAACTGCGACCAACTGCTTCCGGTAACCATCAATGAGTTTCTTACAATGCTCTGCTGGAATTTTAGACCATTCTTCTTTGGCAAACTGCTCCAGGTCCCTGATATTTGAAGGGTGCCTTCTCCAAACTGCCATTTTTTGATTTCTCCACAGGTGTTCTATGGGATTCAGGTCTGGACTCATTGCTGGCCACCTTAGAAGTCTCCAGTGCTTTCTCTCAAACCATTTTCTAGTGCTTTTTGAAGTGTGTTTTGGGTCATTGTCCTGCTGGAAGACCCATGACCTATGAGGGAGACCCAGCTTTCTCACACTGGGCCCTACATTATGCTGCAAAATTTGTTGGTAGTCTTCAGACTTCATAATGCCATGCACACGGTCAAGCAGTCCAGTGCCAGAGGCAGCAAAGCAACCCCAAAACATCAGGGTACCTCCGCCATGTTTGACTGTAGGGACCGTGTTCTTTTCTTTGAATGCCTCTTTTTCTCTCCTGTAAACTCTATGTTGATGCCTTTGCCCAAAAAGCTCTACTTTTGTCTCATCTGACCAGAGAACATTCTTCCAAAATGTTTTAGGTTTTTTCAGGTAAGTTTTGGCAAACTCCAGCCTGGCTTTTTTATGTCTCGGGGTAAGAAGTGGGGTCTTCCTGGGTCTCCTACCATACAGTCTCTTTTCATTCAGATGCCGACGGATAGTATGGGTTGACACTGTTGTACCCTCGGGCGGCAAGGCAGCTTGAACTTGTTTGGATGTTAGTCAAGGTTCTTTATCCAACATCCGCACAATCTTGCGTTGAAATCTCTTGTCAATTTTTCTTTTCCGTCCACATCTAGGGAGGTTAGCCACAGTGCCATGGGTAGACACAGGAACATTTCGGTCTTTGGAGATGGACTTATAGCCTTGAGATTGCTCATGCTTCCTCACAATTTGGTTTCTCAAGTCCTCAGACAGTTCTTTGGTCTTCTTTCTTTTCTCCATGCTCAATGTGGTACACACAAGGACACAGGACAGAGGTTGAGTCAAGTTTAATCCATGTCAACTGGCTGAAAGTGTGATTTAGTTATTGCCAACACCTGTTAGGTGCCACAGGTAAGCTACAGGTGCTGTTAATTACACAAATTAGAGAAGCATCACATGATTTTTCTAACAGTGCCAATACTTTTAACCAGCCCCTTTTTATGTTTGGTGTGGAATTTTATCCAATTTGGCTTTAGGACAATTCTTTTAGTGTTTTTTTCATTTCAGAAAAATTAAATGAGGATAATAATACCAAATAATTTGTGTTTGCAATCATTTTCAGGAAGAAAATGAGTATTATCTGACAGAATTGCAGGGGTGTCAATACTTTTGGCCATGACTGTATATTGGCAACAATTAAGAGACCACTGCAAAGTGTTCAGTTTGTCTGATTTTTTCTCTTTATAGATATATTTTTGAGTAAAATGCAAATTGTTCATTTAATCTATAAACTTCTGACAACATGTCTCCGAATTCCAAGCAATAATTTTTTTTTTTTCTGAAAAGGTGAAATGGTCAAATAAAAAAACCCAGTGCTTTCAGACCTCAAATAATGCAAAGAAAACAAGTTCACAATCATTTAGAAACAACAATACTAATGTTTTAACTCGGGAAGAGTTCAGAAATCAATATAATAATAATAATAATAATCTTTTATTTATATAGCGCCAACATATTTCGCAGCGCTTTACAATTTGCACACATTATCATCATTGTCCCCGATGGGGTTCACAATCTAGATTCCCTATCAGTTTGTCTTTGGAATGTGGGAAGAAACCGGAGTACCCAGAGGAAACCCACGCAAGCACGGAGAGGACATACAAACTCCTTGCAGATGTTGTCCTTGGTGGGATTTTAACCCTGGACTCCAGCGCTGCAAGGCTTCAGTGCTAACCACTGTGCTGCCCATATTTTGTGGAATAATCATGATTTTTAATCACAGCTTTCATGCGTCTTGGCATGCTTTCCACCAGTCTTTCACACTGCTTCTGGTGCAAAAATGTAAGCAGTTCTTCTTTGTTTGATGGCTTGTGACTTTCCATCATCCTCTTGATTACATTCCAGAGGGTTTCAGTGGGGTTCAGGTCTGGAGATTGGGCTGCCCATGACAAGGTTTTGATGTGGTGGTCTCGTAATTTTTTCCAGAGCTGTATATACTGTATATTGTACCTATACATAAATATTTTTTTGAAAAAAAATTTAAATAAACAAAAGAAATATACATATTTGATATTGCCAGGGTCCGAAACGATCCACTATATAGAAATGTCACACTGCTTATCCTCCACAGGCAAAAAAGATGCTTCATCATCATATCGCTGAACAAAAAGTGGAATAAAACACAATAAAAATGACAAATGTAAATAAAATTAGTATCCCTAAAATTGTCATCTTGTCTTGCAAAAAACAAGCCGTCATACAGCTCTATCAGCAGAAAAAATGTTATAGCTCTCAGAAAAAAAGCGATGTAAAAAAATTCTATAAAAGTTTTTATTGTGTAAAGGGGTCAAAACATAAAAAAGATATAAATGTGGTATCTCTGTAATTGTGCTGACCCAAAGAATAAAGCTGCCTTATCAATTTTACCACATTCAGAATGGCATAAAAATTCACTCTATCTGTATATAAACTCCCACGGGGTGAAATTTTCAAAATGTGTCCACTTTAGGGAGGATTTTGCTCTACTAGCACTTAGGATCTCTGTATATCGAAAATCTATGCGCACCAAGAAGCAAAAGCCCTCCCAATTCTCACCGTGTGGCTAAGCAGTACTGTACAGCCACATAAGGGGTATTTCCACGTTTGGCAGAAATTGTGGAACAAATTTTGGTGCCATTTTTACCCACTTCCCTGTGTGAAAATGTAAAAGTTGGGTCTAAAACAACATTTTGGTGGTAAAAATGTAATTATTTTTTCTTTAAAAATTCTATGACACACCTGTGAAGTCAATGTGATCACTGCACCCTGTAAGACTCATGCTGGTGTGGTAGATGGAGGCAGGTATATCTCGCCCAGGTGTTTGTCCTGTGTGAATTAGGCCACTCAGTATCTTCAGGGTGCTAATGGGTTAATGATTGCAGGAATAAAAGATGACCAGCTGGGTGTTTCCAGTGTCTGCCTGGGGCACACAGATTGCCTGCCTGTGTGAGACAAACGTGAGTGAAGAGCTCTGCTCAAGACCTGTGTGATGTTAGCTGGGTGGGAGAAGCCCCCCCAGTTGTTGAGATAGCAACGTATTTGTTTAGTTAGTGCCGGACAGGCTAGGATTTATTTTTATGTTTTGTTTTTTGTGTTGCTTTCACGTTAATAAATCTGACCTGAGGTCAGCCTGCTCAGAAACCTGCAAAGGCGATCCCAGAGTGTTTTGTCACATTGTGGTGGAGAATGCGGGCATACCGTGGCACAGGCGACAGCATGGAAGACGTGGTGAAAGCCTTAGTACAGTCCACTGCCGTACAGCAGCAGGCCACTGACGCACAGCACGAAGCTAATCGCTTGATGGCCGCACAGCTGAAGGAGTTACTGGACATGACGGTTGCAGACCGCCAACTTCTCCAACAGGTGGCGCAGCGCCTGGTGAGCATGCCTGACGCTGACCCGAAAGCAGAGTCCAGAAGGATCCATGTGAGTCGATACTGGCAAAAGCTGACTGCAGAAGATGACGTCGAGGCATACCTGACAACGTTTGAGCGGACGGCGTTGAGAGAGAAGTGGCCGAAGGCACGATGGGCCGACTTGATTGCCCCGTTTCTCTCCGGCGAGGCCCAAAAAGCTTACCATGATTTGGACCCGGAGGTCGCTCAGGACTTTGATTAACTGAAAGCTGAGATCCTGGCCCGGCTGGGTGTGACGACGGCTGTCCGGGCACAGAGGGTACATCAGTGGACATACCAGCAAGATAAACCGGCGCGGTCTCAGATGTTCGACCTGATCTACTTAACAAAGAAATGGCTGCAACCCGAGGTACTGACAATACCCGAAATAATCCAGCGGGTTGTCCTGGACAAGTACCTGAGAGTACTACCCCCAGCGCTGAAAAGGTGGGTAAGCCAAGGAAATCCCACGACAGCGGATCAACTTGTGGAGTTGGTCGAGCGTTATTCCGTGGCAGAAGGACTTCCCGACGACACCGCCAACCCCCGGTCTGTGCCTCCTCCTCGTGGAACCGGTAAGACTGTTCCAGGGACCACGGGTGAAGGAAAATCGCTTAAAACTGTGGGGGAGGAGTCCGGGACTGCTCGCACTCCGAGACCAAGAGTATTGGACGGTGGTCTCAGTAGGGGACCTGTTAGGTGTTTCCGCTGCCATGAGAAGGGTCATGTTTCTGCGAACTGTCCTGTTACCGCTGAACCCATGCAGTGCGACGTTATAGACTCTAGAAAACGCATGTCTTTGGTTACACAGCTAGTGAGTGTGAATGCGGGTCAAAATGATACAGTGAAACACCTGTGTGAATTATCTGTTGATGGGAAAAATGTTGTGGCATTGCTAGACTCTGGAAGTGTGGTGACTCTGGTGAAAGCTAGTCTGGTGGCACTTCCGTCTGGTCCGTCTGACAAGTTTTCTGTGACGTGTGTGCATGGTGACACCCGCTCGTACTTAACAGCGGTCATATGGATTTCTACTCCCTATGGGTCAGTGCAGCACAAAGTGGGACTCGTTCCCGCATTGTTACAGGATGTAATCCTGGGAAGGGATTTTCCCTATTTCTGGCAGTTGTGGGAGAATCAGTTGCTTCTTCACGGTAGCTGTACCCGTGAATCTTCTCCCATGCCATCTGGAGGTCCCGAGTCCCTAGAGGAGACCCCACAGGAAGATGTTGCTGGGGAGGTTAGTGAATCTAACCTTCAGTACCCCTTCTCCGTCATGGCGGGGGAAACAGAGGAAACTGAGGAACCTCAGCGAGGGGCGGAGGCAGACAGCCATCCGGCACCATGCCTGCCAGATTTGGGAGTCCAGGTGGATGACTTCCACAGCGAGCAAATGAAAGATCCTACCCTGACTCCGGCTAGGAAAAATGTAAAAATGATAGATGGGGTACCCGTAGAACCTGACACTAGGCTAGCGTACCCGTATATGGTTCTTGAAAATGATTTGCTCTACCAGGTAGAAAAAAAAGGGGAAGACACAGTGCAACGGTTAGTGGTACCCAAACCTTATCGGCGGAAGGTACTGGATTTGGCCCACGGACATATAATGGGGGGACATCTGGGGGTACAGAAAACCACAGAAAGGATATTGCATTGTTTTGTGTGGCCTGGAATACATTGTGATGTGCGTAACTATTGTGAGTCCTGTCCAGAGTGCCAAATCGCGGCCCCTAAATCTCAGTTCCGTAGCCCTTTGGTACCCCTTCCTATCATCGGGGTCCCTTTTGAGAGAATTGGGATGGATTTGGTTGGGCCCCTTCCCCGATCCGCACGTGGGCACCAACATATCCTCGTCATCGTGGACTATGCCACTCGTTACCCGGAAGCCGTCCCTTTGCGTAACACAGCTACCAAGACGATCGCCAAGGAATTGGTACAAGTGTTTAGTCGGGTGGGAATTCCAAAACAGATACTCACCGACCAGGGGACTCCCTTTATGTCGAGGGTAATGAAGGAGCTCTGCAGACTCTTACAAATAGACCCGTTGCGTACGTCTGTCTATCACCCTCAAACAGATGGCCTGGTTGAGCGCTTCAACAAAACCTTAAAACAGATGCTCCGGAAGGCGATAGACAAAGATGGGAAGAACTGGGATTACTTGTTACCCTATTTGCTGTTTGCCATTAGGGAAGTTCCCCAGTCTTCCACAGGGTTTTCGCCTTTCGAACTGTTGTACGCCCGTCGTCCCCGGGGACTGCTGGATGTCGCAAAAGAAACCTGGGAAGGTCAAGTCACTCCCTTTAAAACGGTGATCGACCATGTAACACAAATGCAGGATCGTATTGCCGCTGTCATGCCCATTGTTAGGGACCATATGTTACAGGCCCAGGGAGCCCAGAGGCAAAGTTATGATAGAGGCGCTAAGGTCCGTACATTTGCACCCGGCGATAGGGTGTTGGTCCTAATCCCTACGGTGGATAGTAAATTCCTGGCGAAATGGCAGGGCCCATTTGAGGTCCGAGAAAGAGTTGGTGAAGTGAACTATAAAGTGTACCAGCCGGGTAAGAGAAAACCGGAACAGATTTATCATGTGAATCTGATAAAATCCTGGAAAGACCGCTCTGCCCTAACGGCGGATCTGCCCCGTCCGGTTTGTTCACCTACTGTACCAGAGGTGCAGGTTGCTGAGACTCTCTCAGAACGACAAAAATCTGAGGTTAAGCAATTTTTGTTACAGAACCGACAGTTTTTCTCCGAAAAACCTGGCCGGACTAAGTTGGTGAAACATGAGATTGTCACAGAGCCTGGCGTCACTGTTCATGTGAAGCCCTACCGGATTCCGGAAGCCCGCCGTGAAGCCGTCTCCCGGGAAGTGATGGCAATGTTGGACTTAGGAGTCATTGAGGAGTCACACAGCGCCTGGTCCAGTCCAATTGTGTTGATACCTAAACCGGATGGCTCCATCCGGTTTTGTAATGACTTTAGGAAACTGAATGCAGTTTCTAAATTTGATGCGTACCCTATGCCCCGGGTCGATGAGTTGATCGACCGGCTTGGTAAAGCCCGATACATTACGACCCTGGATTTAACAAAGGGGTACTGGCAGATTCCTCTGGCCGAGGCAGCCAGAGAGAAGACGGCATTTGCTACACCGGAAGGTCTGTTCCAGTATGTCTATATGCCGTTTGGACTTCACGGAGCTCCCGCAACGTTCCAGAGATTGATGGATCGAGTCTTGAGGCCTCACAGACAGTACGCTTCTGCCTACCTGGATGACATCGTAATTTACAGCATGGACTGGGAAACTCATCTCCAGAAGGTACAAGCGGTGATTGATGACCTGCGAGATGCAGATTTAACGGCAAACCCCAAGAAATGCCACATCGGGCTTGAAGAAGCCCGATACTTGGGCTACGTGATTGGCCGAGGAGTGGTTAAACCCCAGATCGACAAAATACAGGCAATTCAGGGCTGGCCACAACCAGTGAACAAGAAACAAGTGCAGGCTTTCCTGGGGATTGCCGGCTATTATCGCCGGTTCATACCCAATTTTTCAGCCATGGCTACTCCCTTGACGGATCTTACCAAGGGGAAGGGTTCCGTCATGGTAAAATGGACCTCAGCTGCTGAAGAGGCCTTCCACAGCCTGAAACGGGCTTTGTGCTCTCAGCCCGTACTAGTGACTCCTGATTTCAGCAGCAAGTTTGTGGTACAAACTGATGCCTCTGATACTGGTGTCGGAGCTGTACTTTCCCAGGTGAGGAACGGAGTCGAACACCCGGTCCTCTATCTCAGTCGGAAACTGAATGTACATGAGCAGAGGTATGCGGTGGTTGAAAAAGAGTGCCTAGCCATTAAATGGGCTCTCGACTCCCTCAAGTATTACCTGGCTGGTAGGAAGTTTAGGCTGGTCACAGACCATGCCCCTCTCAAGTGGATGCACCTCCACAAGGACCGTAATAGTCGGGTAACCCGGTGGTTCCTTGCCCTGCAGGCTTACTCTTTTACGGTGGAGCACCGACCTGGGGTGCAGATGGGGAACGCCGATGCCCTATCCCGAGTGCACTGTTTCAAAAGTGTTCTTGCTCGACCGGAGTGGTCTGAGCAAGGGGGGGGGATATGTAAGACTCATGCTGGTGTGGTAGATGGAGGCAGGTATATCTTGCCCAGGTGTTTGTCCTATGTGAATTAGGCCACTCAGTATCTTCAGGGTGCTAATGGGTTAATGATTGCAGGAATAAAAGATGACCAGCTGGGTGTTTCCAGTGTCTGCCTGGGGCACACAGATTGCCTGCCTGTGTGAGACAAACGTGAGTGAAGAGCTCTGCTCAAGACCTGTGTGATGTTAGCTGGGTGGGAGAAGCCCCCCCAGTTGTTGAGATAGCAACGTATTTGTTTAGTTAGTGCCGGACAGGCTAGGATTTATTTTTATGTTTTGTTTTTTGTGTTGCTTTCACGTTAATAAATCTGACCTGAGGTCAGCCTGCTCAGAAACCTGCTGTACGCCTCAGATTCAATGCACAAACCACGTGTCCTTTGACCCCAGCAAAGGCGATCCCAGAGTGTTTTTTCACAACCCCTAGATGAATTCATTCATTGAGAGGTGTTGTTTCTAAAATGGGGTCATCTATGAGGGCTTCTGATGTTCTAGCACCTCAGGGGCTCTCCCAGTTGGCCATAGCACCCGAAAACCATAACAGTAAAATCTGCTCTATATTATGGTGCTCTTTCCCTTCTGAGCTCCGCACTGTGCCTGAAAAGTATTTCCCAATTACATGTAGGTTATTGGTACTCTCGGGACAATTTTTTTACAACAAACTGAGGTCCATTCTTTACTATTAATCCTTAGAAAAATGTAAAACTTTAGTGGTAAAAATGTAATTATTCCTTCTTCACCACCAATGGTATAAAATTATGTGAGTCACATGTGGTGTCATATGCACCCCTAAATGAATTTATTATCGAGTGTAGTTTGTAAAATGATGTAACTTATGGGGGGTTCTGATGTTCTGGCACCTCAGGGGCCCTGCCAATGTGACATGGCACCCTCAAACCATTTCAACAAAATCGGAGCTTTTGCATTGTGCCTAAAACATAGTTTTCAACCACATATGGGGTATCGGTGTACTCAAGAGAAATTGCACAAGTTTGGGATCTATTTTCTCCTGTTATCCTTGTGAAATTGAGAAACTTAAAGTCTAAAACCACATTTTTGTGGGAAACTTTTTTTTTTTCATTTTCACAGATCAATGTTGTAAAATTCTGTGAAGAACCTATTGGTTAAAGGTACTCATCACACATCTAGATATATTCCTTTAGGGGTCTAGTTTTCAAAATTTTTTTTTGTATTGGGTTTCCACTGTTTAGGCACATTAGGGGCTCTCCAAACAGGACATGACATCAGCAGGACATTCCATCAAAGTCTGCGTTCCAAAACAACACTACTTCCTTTCTGAGCCCTGCCATGCACTCAAACAGTGGTTTTCCTCCACATATCTTTGTACTCAGGAGAAATTGCACTACAGATTATATAGTGTAATTTCTCCTGTTACTCTCGTGAAAATAAAAAAAATTGGGGCTAAAATAACATTTTTGTGGGGAAAAATGTGATTTTGTGAATCACCTGTGGCTTCATGGAGCTCACCACACATTTAGATCCTTAACCCCTTACCGGCATCGGACGTACTATACCGTCCGATGCCGGCTCCCCTGCTTTGATGCAGGGCTCCGCGGTGAGCCCGCACCAAAGCCGGGACATGTCAGCTGTTTTGAACAGCTGACATGTGCCCATAATAGGTGCGGGCAGAATCGCGATCTGCCCGCACCTATTAACTAGTTAAATGCCGCTGTCAAACGCAGACAGCGGCATTTAACTACCGCTTCCGGCCGGGCGGCCGGAAATGACGTCATCGCCGACCCCCGTCACATGATCGGGGGTCGGCGATGCTTGTATATTGTAACCATAGAGGTCCTAGAGACCTCTATGGTTACTGATTGCCCGTCGCTGTGAGCGCCACCCTGTGGTCGGCGCTCACAGCACACGTGCAATTCTGCTACATAGCAGCGATCAGCAGATCGCTGCTATGTAGCAGAGCCGATCGGGTTGTGCCTGCTTCTAGCCTCTCATGGAGGCTATTGAAGCATGGCAAAAGTTAAAAAAAAGTGTTTAAAAAAATGTGAAAAAAATAAAAAAAACATAAAAGTTTAAATCACCCCCCTTTCGCCCCAATCAAAATAAATCAATAAAAAAAATATCAAATCTACGCATATTTGGTATCGCCGCACTCAGAATCGCCCGATCTATCAAATAAAAAAAAGTATTAACCTGATCGCTAAACAGCGTAGCGGGAAAAAAACTCGAAACGCCAGAATTACTTTTTTTGGTCGCCGCGACATTGCATTAAAATGCAATAACGGGCGATCAAAAGAACGTATCTGCACCGAAATGCTATCATTAAAAACGTCATCTCAGCACGCAAAAAATAAGCCCTCAACCGACCCCAGAGCACGAAAAATGGAGACGCTACGAGTATCGGAAAATTGCGCAATTTTTTTTTTTTTTTTTTAGCAAAGTTTGGAATTTTTTTTCACCACTTAGATAAAAAATAACCTAGTCATGTTTGGTGTCTATGAACTCGTACTGACCTGGAGAATCATAATGGCAGGTCAGTTTTAGCATTTAGTGAACCTAGCAAAAAAGCCAAACAAAAAACCAATGTGGGATTGCACTTTTTTTGCAATTTCACCGCACTTGGAATTTTTTTCCCGTTTTCTAGTACATGACATGCTAAAACCAATGATGTCGTTCAAAAGTACAACTCGTCCCGCAAAAAATAAGCCCTCACATGGCCAAATTGACGGAAAAATAAAAAAGTTATGGCTCTGGGAAGGAGGGGAGTGAAAAACGAACACGGAAAAATGAAAAATCCCCCGGTCATGAAGGGGTTAAAGGGAACCTGTCACCTGAATTTGGTGGGACCGGTTTTCGGTCATATGGGCGGAGTTTTCAGGTGTTTGATTCACCCTTTCCTTACTCGCTGGCTGCATGCTGGCCGCAATATTGGATTGAAGTTCATTCTCTGTCCTCCATAGTACGCGCATGCACACGGCAATCTAGCCTTGCGCAAGCGTGTACTACGGAGGACAGAGAATGAACTTCAATCCAATATTGCGGCCAGCATGCAGCCAGCGGGTAAGGAAAGGGTGAATCAAACACCTGAAAACTCCGCCCATATGACCGAAAACCGATCCCGCCAAATTCAGGTGACAGGTTCCCTTTAAGGGGTCTAGTTTTCAAAATTGGGTCACTTGTGGGGGTTTCCACTGGTTATGCACATCAGAGGCTCTCCAAACGCAACATGTCGTCCACTCTCGATTTCAGCCAATTTTCCATTTAAAAAGTCAAACAGTGTTCCTTCAGTTCCAAGCTCTGACGTGAGCCCAAGCAGTAATTTTCCCCCACATATGGGATATCGGCATGCTTGAGAGAAATTGCACAACAAATTTGAGGTCCATTTTCTCCTGTCATCACTGTGAAATTAAAGAAATTTGGGTTTAAATTAAAATTTTTGTGAAGAAAAGTTTAATGTTCATCCTTTCCTTCCACATTACAAACATTCCTGTGAAGCGGTACAGTTTTTAGAATGGGGTAAATTTTGGATATTTTTTGTCATATATACCCCTTAAAGTTACTTCAAATGTGATGTGGTCCCTAAAAATGGTTTTGTAAATCTTGTTTGAAAAATGAGAAATTTCAGTCAACATTTAACACCTCTTACTTCATACAAAAAAGAAATTGTGTCAAAAATTGTGCTGATACAATGTAGTAATGTGGGAAATGTTATTTATTAATATTTTGTGTGACATAACTCTCTGATTTAAGGGCAAAAAGAATAAAAGTTTGAAAATGTATACATCTTTAAAATTTTCACCAAATTTCCAATTTTTTCACAAGTAAATGTAAGTCATATTGGACAAATTATACCACTATCATGAAGTACAATATTGCATAAAACAAAACATTCTCAAAATCAGTGGGATGTATTGAAGTTTTCCAGAGTTATTACCTCGTAAAGTGGCACTAGTCAGAATTGTAAAATTTGGCCTGGTAATGAAGGTCAAAACAGGCATGGGTTAAAATGGCCCATAATATGAACCCTATTATAATTTGCTGCCTTTTTATTTTGTTGCAGCATTTCATTCTCTACCTGTTCAGCTACATTAGGAGGCTTATAGCAAACTCCGATTAGCAGCTTTCCATTATTACAATACAATGTAAAGAGGTATAGATTATTGGAGCACATAGGGTCAAAGGGTATAAGAGATATAACCTGATAGTGTAGCACAGGCCCCAACGCACGTTTCATGTTTTCAGCTTCTTCCTGGGAGGTTTCAATATACAAGGGTGTATATATACTCCAATAACCTATACCTCTTTACATTGTACTGTCCATCTTTTTTTGTACTATGAAAGGCATTTTCTTTTGCACAGCACTTTGCTGGCTAAACTAAATGTAGATAATTATATTTTTGCACCCATTCTTGTACTGTATATTTCTGTATAGTAGATCAACTAGAGGTTAATGCACCAGCACTTTTTCTTAAAAGTGTAGGTTTAGGTATAGATATATGAAAGATATCTGACTAGGCATGCTGATTAGCCTATGAAATTTTCTATTTAGGATCATGATCTTTATATCACACTAATAGCATTATTGGGATTTGATCTGAATTAGGACTTGATGCCTCCTTGAACTTCATACATCTCTAGATATACGGCTATTATTTGCCTGTCTACAGTACCCTTATGATATTCTAATTATTCATTTCTGAACTACATTTGAAGGAACATTTCTTTATATGCATCAAACTGAGGTCCTTTAAGTGAATGTGTGTGATATCATCTGTTAGGGCTCCTTCTCACTTGCGCGAGACTCGGATGAGTCTCGACCGGCAATGCACCTGGTACAGAGGAGCGGAGCGTGCGGCTACATGTATTGCTATGCGGCTACACACTCCGATCTGAGTGCCGGGTGCAGTGCCGGGTTTTAAACATGTGAGGCTCATCCGAGTTGCTCGCAAGTGAGAAGGAGGCCTTAGTGGTTTTCTTCTGCATTTGTTTTCCCTTTTTTATGATATTATCAACTATCACTATTGCTTAATAAAGTTTTTGTGATTCTTAAGTGGCTTTTGACTTCCGTCTTCATACAGGTTTACACTAAATAAAAAGTCCCATATCTCTGGAACCGTATTACGGAATTTAAAAAAAAAAACACAAAATATATACCAATAGAGAAAAACGAAGGAGTAAGATCAAAAACATGTAAAAATAGAAAATAAATTTTATTGCAATAATCATACACAATATTACAGAACTGTAGTAAATAAGACTACATTATTTGAGGCACAAGAAACAGAATGCTAGAAAGCAGATATAGAACTCAGGGAAAAGGACCAGGCATATCATATATTTATAATAATAATAACTGTAATAATATGTAATATAACAGATATGTCTGGTAGAGATCCCAGTGTCTGTTGTACACACCAGTTTTAATTTAAGGGCTCTAGCATACGGTAGCAAGAGGAGCCCAATTCATTAAAAGGCATACACTCAAAGTGCTTTACAACATTTTTTTAGTATAAACACTTTAATAAATTGGCCATCTTAGTCATTCTTTTTGTGGGCTTATGGATGTTTTTTCTTTTTCTTTTCTGTTAGTCTTCTTTCGGTGGCCCATTATTCTGTGCATACTCTCTTACACCCCTTTTTGGTAATTTATACTTTTATTCTGAATTATTTATTTAGTTTGGAGGTGTAGTTATTCTTTTGAACATCTGAGAACTAATATTCACTCTCTCACAGTCCGATGGAGAAAACTTCCTCATAGAATATTAACTACCAAAATTCACAGCGCCTACCATGAATTTGTTGTAAGAGAGTTGATAGCATTAGTACGTTTTTAAGGGGTAGGATAAGGTTTACAATTTTCAAATCGTAGCTCATGTTAAAACTACAACATTCAATTACAGGGGTGATAATGGTGTGGGTATGATTTTGGGGGTTTGGGTAAAGTTACTGCTTCAAAGTTAAGATGCTACAGAGTACCGTAATATTTTAGAGACTTACACAATTATTTCAGACAATTCTATATGTCCAACATTATGGAAACAAGATGGTGAAGGATCTTTTCCAATGCAGCAAGGACATGCACCTGTAGACATATAAAGGTCCTTAAAGACATGGTTTGATGTGTTTAGTGTGATGAATGAAACACTTGGGATGAACTGCAAAAGTGATTACAAGCCAAACCTTTCCCAACTAGCATCAGTGCTTGACCTCAATTTTGGATACTAAAATCTTTAAAATCTTGCATGCAAATTGCCTCTTCAGAGAGCAAAAGGACCTAAACCCTAGTGCCTCTTATTGAAAGTAGACACATTCACATATCCAGTATTTTCTCAGCATTTTACATCAGAATGCGTAAGTCAAAATCAGGAGTGGAAGAGTTGGAGGAAAAGTATAATAGAAACACGTCCCACTTCTGTATTTATCACCCATTCCTGGTTTTGACTTACAGATACTGATGTAAAACACTGACCTAATACTGAACGTGTAAACATGGCCTAACAGTCAATATCAACCGTTTATTGAGCTGAGCCATATGACTTAGGATAAAAACCAAACCGGAATCTCAATTTGCAGACACGGGTTTCAGTGTATTGCCCCTCCTTAGTGCAAAGCATGTTATCTGATTTTGTTGTATGAAAGATCTTTGGCTGCAATAAGCTATACCAAAGAGATGAGATTGATATATAACTATTGTTTGGAAAAAAAAAATTGCCTTACATGGGTACACTGACAACCAAGAAGAAGGAAAAAGTAAGGTCACAAGGGGAGATGCCAATTCCATCTAAAATATATTTTTAGTTATGGATTATTCAAATATTGTAGAAAATAAAATATACTTCATCTTTGAGAAAGATTTATCAGCATGCACTTTGCTTAAACATTCAATCTTCATCTATGAACACACTGAGTGGACAACATCTAGTAAAAGACATGATAATAAAAGGTGAATAAGGTAAATGAAACAATAAAAGGAATTAGTAGGGAAGTAAATTGCATTTTGTTAAAATGGCTCAAAAGTTTGTGAGATTATAAGATTCTATTAAATGGTCACTGTCATTGCAACAAACTTTTCATAAATTCATAGCTCATATGAATATGAAAAACAAATACACAAATATATTTCCTATATCTTATCCCGGAAAAGCACTTCTTTCCCCACTTACGGGCTTCTTCTTCCCCTTCTACCTGAATTCTAAACTCATTTACTTTGAAAAACTGGCTTATGCCTTTGCTGTTGCAGTTATGAAGAAAGAAAAAGAGAAAGACAGAGAAGACATCATAGTAACATAGTAACATAGTAACATAGTAACATAGTTAGTAAGGCCGAAAAAAGACATTTGTCCATCCAGTTCAGCCTATATTCCATCATAATAAATCCCCAGATCTACGTCCTTCTACAGAACCTAATAATTGTATGATACAATATTGTTCTGCTCCAGGAAGACATCCAGGCCTCTCTTGAACCCCTCGACTGAGTTCGCCATCACCACCTCCTCAGGCAAGCAATTCCAGATTCTCACTGCCCTAACAGTAAAGAATCCTCTTCTATGTTGGTGGAAAAACCTTCTCTCCTCCAGACGCAAAGAATGCCCCCTTGTGCCCGTCACCTTCCTTGGTATAAACAGATCCTCAGCGAGATATTTGTATTGTCCCCTTATATACTTATACATGGTTATTAGATCGCCCCTCAGTCGTCTTTTTTCTAGACTAAATAATCCTAATTTCGCTAATCTATCTGGGTATTGTAGTTCTCCCATCCGCTTTATTAATTTTGTTGCCCTCCTTTGTACTCTCTCTAGTTCCATTATATCCTTCCTGAGCACCGGTGCCCAAAACTGGACACAGTACTCCATGTGCGGTCTAACTAGGGATTTGTACAGAGGCAGTATAATGCTCTCATCATGTGTATCCAGACCTCTTTTAATGCACCCCATGATCCTGTTTGCCTTGGCAGCTGCTGCCTGGCACTGGCTGCTCCAGGTAAGTTTATCATTAACTAGGATCCCCAAGTCCTTCTCCCTGTCAGATTTACCCAGTGGTTTCCCATTCAGTGTGTAATGGTGATATTGATTCCTTCTTCCCATGTGTATAACCTTACATTTATCATTGTTAAACCTCATCTGCCACCTTTCAGCCCAAGTTTCCAACTTATCCAGATCCATCTGTAGCAGAATACTATCTTCTCTTGTATTAACTGCTTTACATAGTTTTGTATCATCTGCAAATATCGATATTTTACTGTGTAAACCTTCTACCAGATCATTAATGAATATGTTGAAGAGAACAGGTCCCAATACTGACCCCTGCGGTACCCCACTGGTCACAGCGACCCAGTTAGAGACTATACCATTTATAACCACCCTCTGCTTTCTATCACTTAGCCAGTTACTAACCCATTTACACACATTTTCCCCCAGACCAAGCATTCTCATTTTGTGTACCAACCTCTTGTGCGGCACGGTATCAAACGCTTTGGAAAAATCGAGATATACCACGTCCAATGACTCACCGTGGTCCAGCCTATAGCTTACCTCTTCATAAAAACTGATTAGATTGGTTTGACAGGAGCGATTTCTCATAAACCCATGCTGATATGGAGTTAAACAGTTATTCTCATTGAGATAATCCAGAATAACATCCCTCAGAAACCCTTCAAATATTTTACCAACAATAGAGGTTAGACTTACTGGCCTATAATTTCCAGGTTCACTTTTGGAGCCCTTTTTGAATATTGGCACCACATTTGCTATGCGCCAGTCCTGCGGAACAGACCCTGTCGCTATAGAGTCCCTAAAAATAAGAAATAATGGTTTATCTATTACATTACTTAGTTCTGTTAGTACTCGTGGGTGTATGCCATCCGGACCCGGAGATTTATCTATTTTAATCTTATTTAGCCGGTTTCGCACCTCTTCTTGGGTTAGATTGGTGACCCTTAATATAGGGTTTTCATTGTTTCTTGGGATTTCACCTAGCATTTCATTTTCCACCGTGAATACCGTGGAGAAGAAGGTGTTTAATATGTTAGCTTTTTCCTCGTCATCTACAACCATTCTTTCCTCACTATTTTTTAAGGGGCCTACATTTTCAGTTTTTATTCTTTTACTATTGATATAGTTGAAGAACAGTTTGGGATTAGTTTTACTCTCCTTAGCAATGTGCTTCTCTGTTTCCTTTTTGGCAGCTTTAATTAGTTTTTTAGATAAAGTATTTTTCTCCCTATAGTTTTTTAGAGCTTCAGCGGTGCCATCCTGCTTTAGTAGTGCAAATGCTTTCTTTTTACTGTTAATTGCCTGTCTTACTTCTTTGTTTAGCCACATTGGGTTTTTCCTATTTCTAGTCCTTTTATTCCCACAAGGTATAAACCGCTTACACTGCCTATTTAGGATGTTCTTAAACATTTCCCATTTATTATCTGTAGTCTTATTTCTGAGGATATTGTCCCAGTCTACCAGATTAAGGGCATCTCTAAGCTGGTCAAACTTTGCCTTCCTAAAGTTCAGTGTTTTTGTGACTCCCTGACAAGTCCCCCTAGTGAAAGACAGGTGAAACTGTACAATATTGTGGTCGCTATTTCCTAGATGCCCAACCACCTGCAGATTTGTTATTCTGTCAGGTCTATTAGATAGTATTAGGTCTAAAAGTGCTCCTCCTCTGGTTGGATTCTGCACCAATTGTGAAAGATAATTTTTCTTGGTTATTAGCAGAAACCTGTTGCCTTTATGGGTTTCACAGGTTTCTGTTTCCCAGTTAATATCCGGGTAGTTAAAGTCCCCCATAACCAGGACCTCATTATGGGTTGCAGCTTCATCTATCTGCTTTAGAAGTAGACTTTCCATGGTTTCTGTTATATTTGGGGGTTTGTAACAGACCCCAATGAGAATTTTGTTACCATTTTTCCCTCCATGAATTTCGACCCATATGGACTCGACATCCTCATTTCCTTCGCTAATATCCTCCCTTAAAGTCATCACTACTATCAACACCCCATCGTCATCACTACTATCAACACCCCATCGTTGAAGTCCGAGAGAGCCGTGGAGCCTACCACATATTGTACACCGAGCTGCGTGCAAACCCTCAGAAGTTTTTTTACTACACCAGGATGTCGGAACAGAGCTTCAATGATTTGCTGCAATGTGTGCGAGGATCCATCACCAGGCATGACACACAGCTACAGCTTCCTGCTGAGGAACGTCTGTTGGTGACACTAAGGTACGTAATTTTGAAAAAGAAACACTTGTCATTAATATGATTGTTCTAAAAGCCATGTACTGACTTTTTTAGCATTTTTGTTCTAAAAGCCATGTACTGACTTTGTGTCCATTTTATTAAAAAAGCTATATACTAATTTTTTTCCATTTGTTTTTTAAAAACCTATGTACTGATTTTTTTTCCATTTTATGTTCTGCCCGGCTACTGGAGAGACAGTATCATCTCTCCATTTCCAATTCCAGATTGGAGTGTCCACTTTCTGGGATTATTGCAGACACCTGCTGTGCTTTATGTGACATTCTGCATGCAGCATTCCTCCCACAACTGAACTGTGGCTGGAAAATGCTGGAAAATTTATGGACATTTGTAATTTTCCTAACTGTTTGGGGGCTGTGGATGGCAAACAGATTTGCATTAGGAAACCAGTTGGAAATGGATCCGAGTTTTTCAATGATAAAAAATACTTTTCTATTGTTCTTATGGCGATTGCAGATGCTGACTGTTGACAATGGCTCATTTGGAGGAGGAAATGACTCACAGACTTTTAAAAATTCTGACATGGGTCAACGTTTGTATGGTAATGATTTTAATTTTCCACCGCCACAGCCTCTTCCCAACACTGAAGGACCTCCAATGCCGTTTGTTGTGGTTGGGGATGAAGTGTTCCAAAAGTGTGCCAGCCTCCTTAAACCGTACTCAAGTCAGGACTTAAATCACACAAAAAGATTTACAACTACCGACTGACAAGGGCACGAAGAACTGTGGAGTGTGCCTTTGGATTGCTGGTCTCTAAGTGGCGCATTTTGGGAACAGCCATTAATCTAAAAATTGATACTATTGATGAGAATGTGAAAGGGTGTGTTGTTCTGCACAACTACATCCTGGCTAAAGAGCTGCCTACTTTGTTTCTGATAATGGATGTCTGTCATGGCAAGACAAAATGGTTTAAGACACTAAAATGTACCTGTAATGTTAAAATGAACCTGTAATGTTATGTTTAAATTTACCTGTAATGTTAAAATGTTCCTGTAATGTTTGCTGACTGAAATAATAAAAAACCTCTAGTTAAACACCTGTTCCAAGTTCCCTCAACAATACAATACACACAAGTGTGTGTTTGCTGTGATGGCGCATAAAGTGTGGCGACGGTGCATACAAAGATAAAGAACACACTGTGAATATGCAAACAAAAGCAAAACTTTATTTAACAATAAAAAATGTGTTTTGGGGAATAAAAAATTAGCTTTGGGGAATGTTGGAGGGTGAAATATGATGGACATGCGGGGTGTAGAGCTGGCATGATTGGCTAGCGTGTGGATGATGAAGGGGTTCCAGGGGAAGGGCCTACAAAATGTGTGGGGTCTGGGAGGTCAAGGATGGAAGTAGACATATTAGAAGTGGAAGCGTGGGAAGGGAGAGACAAATTAGAAAACAGAGACAAACTGGAAGGTGAGGGTGGAGGTGGTAGGACAGTTTTGGGGGTACGTTGGCTGGTCCTTGTCTTCTTCTTGGTTTGCTGTGCTGAACTGGTACTGGCCTTCTGTTTGCTTCTTTTTTCTTTGGGGGGTGGGAGTAGTGGCTTGAGGCTAGTGCAGCAGGACTCGGCATGGTGGTGGAGGTAGACAGGCATGCAGCAGGACTCGGCATGGTGGTGGAGGTAGACAGGCGTGCAGCAAGACTCGGCATGGTGGTGGAGGTAGACAGGCATGCAGCAGGACTTGGCATGGTGGTGGAGGTAGACAAGCATGCAGCAGGACTCGGCATGGTGATGGAGGTAGACAGGCGTGCAGCAGGACTCGGCATGGTGGTGGCTTGAGGCAGGTGTGCAGCAGGACTCGGCATGGTGGTGAACCTGGTTAGTGTCTGGAGCAGCCAGAAATGCCATGTGTGGCTGCTGGAAGTACCGAGTCTGCTGCATAGCCTGGCTGTGAGCAGCATGGCAGGCCTGCATCACATTCAGCTGGAGATCAGGTGTAAAGTTTTCCGACATGCCCCACTCTATTACATTAAAACAATGTTGTGCCGGTCTCTGAAGGTCGGCTTCCAGGCAGTCAAGGCGTAGGTTGACTTCCTGAAAAAGTGAGTTTACATGCGCGAACCCACTTTCCAGTCTGTCTCCAACGGCCTTTAAGCCATTCTGGAAGACCAAGCCTATGTGAACAAACTCGAGCATGAGTAGCCTATTCCAGGCCTTCTGCCGCCAGTGAGAAGAGAAAAAAAAACAGTGGCAGAGGACTGGGACAGGGGAAAACCTGAAGGATCAGCTGCCGGTTCTCCAGCCTGTGAAGCCTGCCCACTTGCTGCATCGCTGGTGGATGACTCGGATTGTTCGGTGGCTGTTCGATGAGGGGAAGCTCCAACAGAGGATGATCCAGGTTCAGCGGTGCTGCTCTAGGTTCTGTTTGAAAAAGAAATGAAAAACATTACTGCAAAAAAATTTAAAATTTGAAAGCGCCAACATATCCTATTGAAAAGAAAAATTCAGATGTTATATCATGGAATGCAACACAAAAATACTTACGTTCGGTGACCAACCGCAGGCCTCAGGAAGGAGAGACTACAATGGTACTTGTATTTGGAAATCTTTTGAGCAGCACCACTTTGAACCCAACTCTCCTTTCTCATGTCCTTATTGAAGCGATCCTTCATCGAACGCCACCAGACTTTGACTCTTTTCACTGTGAAGGGGGAAAAAAATTGTAAAATAATGCACCACATGTTCACTGCCTCGTCAGACCACATTGCAATACTTACAAAAATCCTTTCTGACTTGTGGCGTGGCACGGTCCCATCATCCAACAGCGATCTGGCCACTTCATCCCATAGCCGCCGAATGACCACAGTGTCCGAGTGCCGCTGATCCCACGTGTCCCACAACGGAACTCGCTCCTGCACTACTGATATTAGGAGGTCGTTGTCAATGGTGCCTTCACGATGTGGAACCTAGAAATCAAATAAACACAATAATATAGTTGTAAACATAAAACAAAACAAAAACAGTAAAAAATACTTACCTGCCGTCTTTCCACCTGAACTTGGGCCTGAGTCTGCTCCTGCTCTTCCGCACTGGAACTGTTATGTAAAGAAAATACATGATTTTACCCCATGTGTCATATTGACAGTCAATACTTACCAATCAGTAGCAAAAGTACTCACTTCATCAGTCTCCTGTCCGCTCTGGGAGGTATGCCCTTCACTGGAGGACATCTTTGATGAGGAATGCTGCAAGACAGACAAAAGTGAGTACAGACTACAGTGAGAGAAACAGACAGACTTTTTCATAGCTTCTATACTCATGTCCTGAGTGAAATCCAGAGTCTTCAGATCATCAAAACAGTCTTCAGAGCAGCAAAGCAGTAACAATCGCTTCCAGAGTCTTGAGAGTAATAGACTACAAGTCTCCAGACCCCCTTTTATACATCAGTGATTTTTCAGGTGGTAACATAATTTCTTGGACATGATTAGTGTGAAGTACGCATGCATATCGAACGCATGTGTACGCTTGTACTTGCGCACCAATGCGTTCTCATTGACAGTAATGCTTTTTTTATGCAATCATCCACAATCGTCCGAATGCGGATGATTGCGCAATATCTGACGCCTCAAAATATGCAACATGTTGCGTTTGCGGGACCCCGCCACAGACCACCAAATGACGCATGAGTATGCATCTGCCAGCGAACTCATGCAGACGCATGAAACCTGCGTACACCATGTTAAATATAAATACACATGACGCATGCGGATCTCTGCGGATCAAACGCTGCGCGCACAGATGCAAATGGGAAACTAGCCTTATTTGGTCAACTTATTAAAACCACTATCATGATGCCTCCATTGGTTACGTATGTAGATTATTTTAAGGGCGCAGTCAGGCGGCCGTATAACACAGATGACGATCACACCGCAATGCTCGGACTGGTCGTCGGCTCTCTGAACTGGAGTGCATAGAAATACATGCATAGACAGACGTGTTTATAAATGCACTACCTAAACCACTTTACGATGTTCCAGTCAGTATGTGTGCATGATATAAAGTAGATATTATAGCCTGATTCATCAATTGCGCCTTTTAAAAAAGCTGCAAAATTTCACTCTGGTCCTTACACCCCCTGAGAGTATTTTCTAGTGTGCCATAATTTTGGTGCAATTTTTGCAACTTTTTGGCACCAAATTGTGACTTGTGGAGCAAAAAGTCACAAAAGCAGTTCAGGTCAGGAAAAAAGCCAATTTTGTTTTACTTTACGCCAATTTCATCAACCAGTTTTATTAATTTGGCACCAAAAACAGCAACTAATGCCACAAGACAAAAAGGTTGGTGACTTAAAAAAAAAAAAGAAAATGACGAACAGGGGTCATGTATCCTTCAGTCACAGTCTGCCGACATATAACGTATCAGTATGACTATTTCTACTGTATTCTTAAAACAGTTGTTCCCATTTTATTAAGTTTCTACCCTGGCTGTAGAACAACAATCCATTATGCAATCTCCTTGGCTCGATCCACTGTTGAGTCTCTGCTGCTGCTCCCCATACATGGCATTGGCAGTGATTCTGATGTCACCTGTTTTATAACAACCTGTAGCTGGGGAAGAAACTTAATTGAAAGACAACAACCTGTTTAACTGATTAATAGAGGCTATATACCCTGTGATGTACCAACTAGTTATATCAGGAGAGACAGGTATGTATCGCACAGAGAGAGGGCGGTTGTGATCTAAATCCAGGACAGTTTGCTGGACCTTGTTGCCCACAAACCTGTATATTTGATTAGGGCTGGATTTAAGGGTTAACCAGAAAGTGATGAGTGGGTCAGGTTAATCACATATCTCCGTGGTCCTGGGATGTTAAAATAAAGGTTCTATATGCTTCCTGGAGAAATGTGGAACCACATGGGGAAAATTAAGGCCATGTGTGAGTCTGGAGCTGGGTGGAGCTCCCAAAAGTCCAGGAAGCTACTGAGGGTCTGGACTACTGACAGGACCAGTATGAAGCTTGTCGGTGAAGCCTGAAAAGCTGTTAAGCAGGTAATCCAGAGCATGGGGAATTATGTGAACTGACGGGCATCAGTTATTGAATTGGGTGGACATAACCGCAGTGGAAATGGACTAACAGGACAGATCTGTTTTTGTAAAGTGTCCTGATGTATCCGCTGAAGAGAATGGACTGTAGGTTGGTTATGTGATGTTTACATGGCCTATATTGATTTATGGTTGTGTAATAAACCAGAAATTGACTCACTTAAATGAAGAGAACTGTGGCTGTATGTTTGAATATTGCTGCCAATTGAGTGTATCCCAACCCTCTTAGTGATCGCTACGTCACAACCCTAAAGAATTTTGTCATTAAGTAATGCCTTTCACACTAACTAAATGTTACTGTTCATGCCTAAGTTATTATTATTATTTATTGTTATTACGCCATTTATTCCATGGCGCTTTACATGTCTTTTTAAATATTTCCAATACCCATAACTAAACCTAAAATGATGTAACATATCCGTCTATAGACGCTTGACTGGTGCACAGTGTTTTCACAAATTGTGCCGGGCTCAGGCATAAAATAACTAGATGGACATTACTGATACAGTATATTGACACCCAGACATAACTGATGGTGGGTAGACTGATGGCTGAGTTGAATAACAGTAAAGTAGAATTACGGTACATTTTGGAATTTAGGTTCAGGTTAAGACCCATATCAATACCCCAGTTTAAGTTTTCATGAAGAATTTTACCTTGAGATCAATCTAAATGGTATTATCATGTGAAAACCCCTTTACAGCTATGTTAATTAAAGTGAACCTGTCACCCCCAAAATCGATGGGGAGGTAAGCTCACCGTCATCAGGGGCTTATCTACAGCATTCTGTAATGCTGTAGATAAGCCGTAGATGTATCCTGAAAGAGGAGAAAAAGACGTTAGATTATACTCACCCAGGGGCGGTCCCGCTGCGGTCTGGTCAAATGGTTGTCTCAAGTCCACTCTGGCGCCTCCTATCTTCATTCCATGACGTCCTCTTCTGGTCTTCACACCACGGCTCCGGCGCAGGCGTACTTTGTCTGCCCTGTTGAGGTACTGCAGACTGCAGGTAAAGTACTGCAGTGCGCAGGCGCCGGAAAGGCCAGAGAGGCCCGGCGCCTGCGCACTGCAGTACTTTGCTCTGCCCTCAACAGGGCAGACAAAGTACGCTGGCGCCAGAGCCGCGGCGTGAAGACCAGAAGAGGACGTCATGGAATGAAGATGGGAGGCGCCGGAGTGAACCTGAGACACCCATTTGACCAGACCACCCCTGGGTGAGTATAATCTAACGTCTTTTTCTCCTCTTTCAGGTAACATCGGCAGCTTATCTACAGCATTACAGAATGCTGTAGATAAGCCCATGATGACGGTGAGCTTACCTCACCGTCGATTTTGGGGGTGACAAGTTCCCTTTAATGATGTGATGATCGCACAATGTCCTCCTGAAAACATTTACAGTTCTCCATAGAATATTACGAGCACCAACTGTCATCACCTGTCTCAGTAATGGGAAAATCTGTACTAACTGAAGACATATTATATTACACCCATAAACTGTGAATTTTGAGAACGAATGATCAGTCCAGGAGGAGAAAGAAGTGTTCTTCCTAACATGGTATGTTACAGAGTTTCTTACTTTAGCATGTCCTATTGACTTATGAAAGCAAAATGTAAAATGATGATTACTCTTTAGGTTAAACATACTATACATAGGGCAAATAGTATAAATATTAATAAATAGAAATTAAAAATAAATATTAACAAGAGCTGGCAGATTCCCAGTTATCATATATTCTGGGTTATCAGATCACAGAAAAATCATATAAAATTTACATGTGACATTTAGATTAAGTTCGCACAATGAGTATTTGGTGCTTTTTGTGCTCAGAAAATGCAGCATATTACAGTTCCAGAAAAGTCTATGAGAATGATGTAAATCTCATGCCCACTGCACTGTTTTTTTTAATGCCGCAAAAACTGACTAGCAGTGTCAATTTTGAAAAACACAGCATGTCAATATTTATTTTATATGCATTTTATTTGCGGATTTTCCCCATAGATTTGAATGAGATGTGGAAAATCCACAGATAAATAATGCATATACTGTATGTCTTTAGTGCATTTCCACAGTGGAAACATAGTAGAAAATCTGCACATGACTTTGACAATAAAGTTTTATCAAAGCTAATAACACGAAGTTTCCAAAACAAAGCAGTTTTTATTTTAAAAATGACATAAAAAATAGACAAAAACATAAAAAACTCATAACAAGAAGCAAAAAACTCACTAAGGCCGTGTGCCCATGAAGAGTTTTTGGTCATTTTTTGACGTTGTTTATTTTTACTGCTGCAAAAACGCAGCTTCTTATAGTTCCAGCAAAGTGGATGGGATTTCAAGAGATCTCATGCCCACTGTTCTTCTTTTTTAGCGTGGTGGGTGTTTTAAATCCTAAACGTCAATTTATATTTCAGGTACGCTGAGTTTTCTGTGCGGATTTTTCCCACAGACTTACTTTAGATGCAGGAAATCCATAGGTAAAAAACGCACATTCGTTTTTTGTGAGTTTGCTCCGAAGAAACGCATGATCTGCGCAAGTAATCCGAATGTGACTCTATCAAAAAAAGTTGTTGAAGCCAAATACCAGGAGGCAAGAAAAACAAAGCAGATTTATTTACAACAGGACGTACCAACAAATGACAAAAAAAGCAATAAAAATGCAAGTGACCAATTTTACTTAATCGGTGCATAAATGGTGCAGAAAATCTGCACCATCAAAACCTCTCCAAAAGCTCATCATGGGAACGTAGCCTAAAAAGACAATAGTTCAGGAGCTTCTTAATTGACTGGGTTTGCTCAATTTGCTGTTGAAATCATATAATACAAATGTCAGAATATCACATGTTCTGTACTGATGTCACAGTATAAGAATGTCACTATATATGCATACAAATCAAACTGCAGGGGTCATCATTATAATTAATCATCACGTTCCTTTCTTCTGCTCATCTAAATGTCACCAGAATGACTCCAGTAAGTTCAGGTCTCCATATATCTGGCCAAACTGATACAAGAATGGATGACATAGATTGTTATGGGTTTGTTCACATTAATCAATGTGAATAGTTGTTGTGCTGGACCCTTCAAAAAGACAGACAAGAAACAAAAACTATATTTAGCAATTTGTTTTCCATCCTGCTCACCAATTTGCAGTAAAAAAAAAAAATTGTAAAAAAAAAAGCTGCTAAATGATATAGATAACCAAGGTATGTGGAAACCCTGCTTAACTGACAAAGGGCAACAGACTTACCTTCTCTAAGAATGTCAGGTGCATTGGTGCAACAAGAAATCTGGAAATATACAGATATATATATATATATATATATATATATATATATATATATATATATATATATATATATATATATATATATAATATCAGAGGTGTGCTAAGCCTGTGATGTTTGGAGGACAAAAGGGTAAAGTGATTTTATAACAGAAGATTAGCAAAGTGCATGCAAAGTGAGAGCAGATTACTCCTCTGCATAATGGAGAATTACTTTCTGAAATGACCTATCAAAGAATGTGGCGTCTATACAAGCATCACAAGGAACATTTTCTAATTACCGAGTTAAGAATTAGGTGAAAAAAGGTCCTATTTGTGAAGCACCCTTGTCCTCTTCTATTGAAGCCCCAAGCACTTTTAGGTAACTATTTGAGTAGTTTGGTGCTGCTTAAGAACTGCACAGAAATCACAGAATGCAAGTCCCCAGTATAGAAGATTCTATAGAACACCAGGGAGAGTGTGAGAATTCCCTTAGTGGTCCTGGATCTTCTGCACTTAACTCCTGCAGCAGAGAACTCCTTGAGGTCTTAATGCCTGGAAAGCTGTCAATGAAAAGGATCAAAGTGCTGCATACCTTCCCAGCCAAGCCCTCTCCAGGACGACCTCACACCGTGTTCTTCCAGTGCATTGGCTCTCCTTAGGTCTCAGTCAACCAGATGAGACCTTGTCTTGTGTGGAGCCCCTCAGAGACTGTCATGTGATAATGAAGAGGCAGCAGCGGGGGTCTCAGCATCTCTGTGATCAGTACAAAACCAGAGCTTCTTCATCTCCTGCTCATCTGCTTCCCCAGGCAGAGCCTCACCACCTTCCCTCTGTATCCAGTAGGAGCACATTGAGAAGGATGACACTCTGGAGGTCTGGATGCTGCTCTAGCTTGCTGATGAGACTCATTTAGCATCTTCTACTTGATCAACTCTGTTCTTCATTCTTTTCTGGAAGTCACTTTGCATCTGTAGTGTGAAGAGTCTGATCCTCATGGCTTGCTGACTTGTTCTAACTTCAGAATCCTATTTTTTTTAGAGGACTGAGAAGACAACTTGACCTGGAGCTGATATAAATAGGTCTCATGTTTAACATGATAAGATTTGTGCCGGTGATGTGAGACTTGGAGCCAAGTTATCCTACAAGAACCATTTAACTGCTGAAGACACAAGCATGCCTCGACCAGGAAAAAACTCCTACAGTGACCAGAAGCCACCATACTCTTATATTTCATTGACTGCCATGGCCATCCAGAGCTCCACTGAGAAAATGCTACCCCTTAGTGACATATATAAATTTATCATGGACAGGTTCCCATACTACAGAGAAAACACCCAGAGGTGGCAAAACTCTCTGAGGCATAACTTGTCCTTCAACGACTGCTTTATCAAGATCCCAAGAAGACCTGACCAGCCAGGAAAGGGGAGCTTCTGGGCTTTGCACCCGGAATGTGGAGACATGTTTGAAAATGGAAGTTTCCTAAGGAGACGAAAGAGGTTTAAGGTACACAGAGCAGAACATTTAGCTTCTAAAAATCACCAGATGATTCATTATTTCCATCACCCACACAATCAAACCAAACTGGGTCTTCCAACTTCTGATAGCCCCACAGTGGCTGGAATTGGAAGACTCCCCCACTTTCAGCCATACAACCAGTCCACCGGATTTAAGCACCCATTTGCAATAGAGAACATTATTGGCAGAGATTATAAGGGGGTCATGACTAGTGGTCTTCCTTTGGCATCTATGATGCATCACTTGGGATATCCTGTGCCCAGTCAACTTAGCAACATGGTTACCTCCATGTGGCCACATGTTGGCATGATGGACTCTATGACAAGCATGGCAGTGTCACAAGAATATGGACATTTCGGAGTACCCATGAAAACAATATGCCATGCTCCTAGTCAGACAATTCCAGCTGTGCCTGTGCCAATTAAGCCAACGGCGTCTCTCCCACCCATATCTGCTATTCCAAACCTGACTGTAAACCCTTCTATGTGCTCCCCAACAGCTTCACAGGCGGCAGTAACCTCACTCCTGGAGCAGGCACCTGGGAACCATTCAGACAGCGAGACTGGTATGCTGCACTCTGTACTGGTCCATTCATAGGCACTGACTTACCACCCAGAAACAGCAATGCAGCAGATCTATAGTGTGTGTGTGTATATACATTTATGTGTATATATTCATATATATATATTTATAGAGATAGATACTTCTATCCATCCATTTATCTATATTATAATATATATGTATATATATGTATATATATATATATATATATATATATATATATATATATATATATATATATATATATATATATATATACACATATATTTTTAGATAGCTGTACACACAGACATATAAGTTCTACTGTGCCTGGGACCCACGAACACTATAATGTGGGGTAAATAAGTGATTGTAGACTGATGTTATTCCTGTGTTTCCTTTGTATACAGTACATAGAGATATTACCGCTCACTACATATCGGCTGATAGTTAAAGTCTCTCCACTTCTTCTATAGAATCCAATGTGTTGATTCCACTAATGCTTCTGATCAGAGTGATGGGTGCAGGAGCCTGTGCCCCATACAACGGAGGAGTAAGCACTTTATAGCACAATGTAGATGCCACTGTGTGTCCTGTCCCTTCTCTTACTGATGCATTGTATACTTGTCTAATGACTATCCTCCCTGTCTGTGCTGATGGGTTATTATTAAACGAAACTTCAAAGTGACTCTCTGCAGCGTTTTATTTCTGTGTGTAAATATTAGAGTCTTTCCTGATGGTTTGTATTATTCCTACTATGTGTTTTACAGCAACTTGTTGATTGGGAGGGACGTGCTGTCACTGACTGACTGTCCGGTCCATACAGCTAGCGGAACATTCTCTGTAGATGCCAGGAACATGTCACTGATGAACTTTACATATGTGTGGCGACAAGTGAAAAAATGTATACAGAGAGGGAATGAAAGAGAGAAAGGAAAGAAAGAAAAAGAATGAGAGTAAGAAAGAAAGTAAGACATGTAAGCGACAGATAGATAAAGAGATAGATAGATGTAGATAGATGTATGGATGGATAAATAGATAGATGTGGGATAGATAGATAGATAGATAGATAGATAGATAGATAGATAGATAGATAGATAGATAGATAGATAAATTGATGATAGATAATAGATATATTGATAGATAGATAAATAAGTAGACAAATATGAAATAGATTAATTGATAGATAGATAGATAGATAGATAGATAGATAGATAGATAGATAGATATGAGATAGATAGATAGATATGAGATAGATAGATAAATAAGTAGACAAATATGAAATAGATTAATAGATAGAGCTGTATATAGATTGATTGATTGATAGATATTAGATAGATAGATAGATAGATAGATAGATAGAGAGAGATAGATAGATAGATAGATAGATAGATAGATAGATAGATAGATAGATATGGGATAGATATTAGATAGATAGATAGATAGATAGATATGGGATAGATAGATAGATAGATAGATATGGGATAGATATTAGATAGATATTAGATAGATAGATAGATAGATATATAGATAGATATTAGTTATACAGATATGAGCTAGATACAATGATAGACCGATAGGTATAATGAATGATCTATTTTTCTTTTCACCCCTGGGTTATAGACATGTAGCTCAGCACACATCCCCCAGTATAATATTAGCCTTATTGGCTTTGCCCCCATTTCCCCCCATTCCCCCAGGCAGTGATGTGTTGCACTAAACTTCATACGGATTGACGGATTTTGTTCTGAGAATTTGTCAGAGAAAATGACGTTCACCAAGTGCAGTAAATTAATAACACATTTCTAATGCTTCCCCCAAATTATCTATAACGATATACTTTACAAAGCTGTTTTTTTGTCTTTTTCTATGGAGTAAAAGACCTGATAAAACACGTCCTGTGCTGGACGTCTAATTACCGCTGCAGATAAGAGACATCGGAAGGGAAAATCACCGAAAGGCAGCAGACAAATGAGCAGAAATGATAGATGGCTGGAAGTCCAGTCACATAACTGCTAGAAATGTGAATGAAAGTGGTGATCAGACAGCCGAGCCCCCATACACTATCAGGAGGACCACATAGAAGAATATTATTATTATTAATACACTTTCTAAAGTATATGGCATAAATGTGATTAACTACATTATTACCGCATTTTGAATTAATAACTATATATATATATATTAATTAATTAAAAAAAAACAAAAGAAGTAAAAGCATATAATAAACCTGTAATAAAAACAAATGTACTTGCAGTTTAGGTTTCTGCTGTTAGCTCCATAGGTGACAATCTTTTATTACAGCATACATATATTAGAAGGATGGTGTAATTTATCCTGTAGTCTATGCATTAGAACTGAATATCACTAAATCTCTAGTTCTCTCGCCCTGTGTTTGTATCTATGAAATTATTTACCCCTTAATTTTTAAGATTATTATTATTATTGTGACAGGAGACTTTACTGTGCGGATTTTTTTCCTGCACGATATTCCATATTCCTGCTTTTTTTTCGTGTCTATTTTGTTTTGCGCGGAATTATTTCTGCATTTAGTGCACCACCAGCCTTCGATAACACTGATTTGGTTATATATTTAATTGCTTATTTCTTGCCTTTTCATTTCCATTCTTAGGGCTTCATGCGTTGCATCTCTAAGGGCTGCAAGCAATCTGTTCTTTCTATTAATATTGTTTATGGGGTGTACTTTTTATTCATTGCAGTAACCTAATGCCCAGCAACCCTCAAATATCGGCGCTTGTTATCTGATGATCAGTGAAAGTCACAGAAAACATTGTCATGGAAAATGCACACTTTACATCAAATTACTCTATCAAAAAGTGGAATTATTGGCAATGTAAAGCATGCTGCTCTAGAAAAATAAAAGATTTAAAGAACAAATATACAAAAATCTGCAAATGTTTTAAAAATTGTACTACATTTTTTTACTTTCTGAAAATGGTAGAAAAATAGAAAAAAAAGAAGTAAAAGTTATCACCACTGAAAACTAATATTTCAAGAGTGATTTTGTGGCTTCAGTAGGAAATGCACCATTTTATAAATCAAATCCCAAATCTTAATATATATATATATATATATATATATATATATATATATATATATAGTGTGTGTGTGTATATATATATATATATATATATATATATATCCTATATCTATCTATCTATCTATCTATATATATACACACGCATAAATATATATTTATATATAAATACATATATATATATATGTGGAAATATATACGTGTGTGTATATATATATATATATATATATATATATATATATATACACATACATATATAACTGAATTATTTCTGCAACATATACATGAATTTTTACAAATCTTCATAAAAATTGTTGACATTTCTACCGGAATATACTCTTAAAGGGATATTTACCACACTTTTTAAAGGGATCTTATGGGACATAACTAGGACAGCACTCTTTAGTTTTCAAGCCAAACTCACAGTTCTAGCTTTGCTGCATGAACTGACAGGTAATGAAATCCCTCCTTTACCCTAAATCTATACACAAGGCATTTGGTAAACTCAATATTGCAGAATGTCAGCCCTTACTAATGTGATAATAATATATTTGAACGGAAAATGACAAATGAGGGTACAGTTAAGGGGGAAAAACAAGTAAAAAAATAATCTTGCATTGGAATTTTCTAGGCATCCTAAAGGCTTTAAAATTTGGTATGTATTACATAAACTTTCTGATCTTGAAGAACACATTTATAATGGTCAGAATTTAGTTTTGACATCTGAATATTTTACTAATTTGTTCTGATATAACATTGGTGTTGTCCAATGGGAAGTTCTTCGTCTCAGCAGGTTCTGTCGGGTCAACCACATTTTTCATATATCTTCTATGTTTGCTTTTAATGCTCACATAATTGGAGCCTTCCTAATCAATAGAAATAGAACAGAGCTGTAAGATTACAGAATGAGGACATGTTTTCTCTCCTTGATATTAACAAAATATCTTTCTTAAATAAGTCATATTAGATACCCACTAGATGACATTCATTTAATTAATTAAAAAAAAAAAAATAGCGTGCGGATTTTGCAGTGAAAGTAATATATGCAAAGTTAACTATACTACATTTTTATAGTATCTGACCAAGATTCTTGTATGATAATCCGCCTTATAATTTAGATGTGGCTTTTAAAGGCTGTGTAGAATTGGGAAACCGCCCCACTGCCACCTCAGACCTTTTCACTTCACTGAGCTAAGTTGCAGTACCAAAGTATGCTCGTAGACAAGATTTGAGAAAAAAAGCCGCCATGTTTTTCTAATTTTTTACAGACCCCTTTAAATCTCATTAATGTGCACAGCAGATATAAAGCACATGGGGCATTTTGTACTCCGAAAATCTGTTGGCGAGCATATACTCTATCAAGCCAGGCATATCTGATAGAAGAGTTTTACTAGAGAGCCGAAATGGGGCTGGAATGTGTTATTGCATCACAATACATGCAGATATATGTACAGTGGGGAAAATAAATATTTGTTACAATGCCAATTTTGCAAGTTTTCCCATTAGAAAGAATGGAGAAGTCTGTAATTATTTATCATAGGTACACTTCAACTGTGTGACAGAATCTAAAAATAATCCAGAAAATCACATTGTATGATTTTTGCAGAACTAAATTGCATTTCATTGCATGAAATAAATATTTGGTCATCTTCCAATCAGCAAAAACACTGGCTCTCACAGACCTGTTAGGTTTTCTTTAAGAAGCCCTCCTACTCTGCACTCATTACCTATATTAATTACACCTGTTTGAACTTGTTACTTGTATAAAAGACACCTGTACACACAATCAATCACACTCCAACCCTTCCACCATGGCCAAGACCAAAGAGCTGTATACGGACACCAGGGACAAAATTGTAGACCTGCACAAGGCTGGGAAGGGCTACAGGACAATAGGGAAGCAGCTTGTGAGAAGGCAACAACTGCTGGCACAATTATTAGAAAATGGAAGAAACACAAGATGACTGTCAATCTTCCTCAGTCTGTGGCTCCATGCAAGTTCTCACCTCGTGGGGTAAGGGTGATTCTGAGAAAGGTCAGGAATCTTCCCAGAACTACATGGGAGGACCTGGTCAATGACCTGAAGAGAGCTGGGACCACAGTCTCAAACATTACCGTTAGTAGCACACTACACCATCATGGATTAAAATCCCGCAGGGTACGCAAGGTCCCTCTGCTCATGCCACCACATGTCCAGGCCCATTTGAAGTTTGACAATGACCAGCTAGATGATCCAGAGGAGGCATGGGAGAAGGTCATGTGGTCACAAGACCAAAATAGATCTTTTTGGCATCAACTCCACTCGCTGTGTTTGGAGGAAGAAAAAAGATGAGTACAACCCCAAGAACACCATCCCTACAAAGAAGCATGATGGGGGAAACATCATACTTGGGGGGGTGCTTTTCATACTTGGGGAGGTGCAACTGCACCATATTGACAGGAGAATGGATGGGGTCATGTATCGCAAGATTTTTGCCAACAACCTCCTTCCTTCAGTAAGATCATTGAAGATGGTAGTCGTGGTTAGGTCATCCAGCATGACAATAACACAAAACACACAGCCAGGGCAACTAAGGTGTGGCTCTGTAAGAAACATGATAATGTGTGCAAAACTGTAAAGCGCTGCGGAATATGTTAGCGCTATATAAAAATAAAGATTATTATTATTATTATTAAACATTTCATGTCCTTGGGTGGTCTAGCCAGTCTCCACATCTGAACCCAATAAAAATCTTTGGAGGGAGCTGAAACTCAATGGTGCCCAGCGGCAGCCCCGAAATCTGAAAGATCTGGAGAACATCTGCATGGAGGAGTGGGCCAAAATCCCTGCTGCAGTGTGTGCAAACTTGGTCAAGAACAACAGGAAACGTCTGATCGCTGTAAGTGCAGACAAAGGTTTCTGTACCAAATATTAAGTTCTATTTTTCAATTGTATCAAATCCTTATTTCATGCAATAAAATGTAAATTATGAAACTGTTAAACTGTAAAGAGCTGCGGAATATGTTGGCGCTATATAAATACAGATTATTTTATTATTATTATCATTAATATAAAAATCATACAATGTGATTTTCGTATTTTTAATTTTAGATTCTGTATCTCACAGTTGATGTGTACCTCTCCATTCTTTGTAGGCGGGAAAACTTGCAAAATCGGCAGTGTATCAAATACTTATTTTCCCAACTGTATATATTTCTAGCACCAATTTTACTGATCTGGTGCATGTCTTGTAAAAAATATTCTCTGTTAAATGATACATTCAATAAGTGATAACATTAACTTAGGCTGAATAAATATTTATTTCTGAGGGTTCTCTGTAAGGTTTGGAGTCATAGGCTTCTTCTTAACATAAAAGAGTTTGGCTATTTTTCAAGCACCAGACTTAGGGCTTGCTCACATTTGTGTATAAATCATAGAAATAAATATAAAAAAAAAATAAGATTGCATACGGACAGCTTACAGACAAGTGAGAAAAAAATCATCCTACTATCCGGGATGAGAATGGGACTGATTTTTTAATAGGCAAGTGTGAGCAGAACTCTGGTTCTGTGTAAGGTATGTCCTTATAACACAAGGGGCCTGTTAATTAAAGGGTTTGTTTAATATGCAGAATGAAGTTCTTAGTGACTATTTATATTGCTTGCACTCTTTCGGAGTCAAGATTGACTTACAAAGCATAATCCAGGTTCAAAGTCAGTAAATGTTCCATCTGTTTCCTGGTATACATTTCTGGCTGAGTATCCACTTCTTAGGATTATGAAATACTCGTGGTATCAGTTCAGTTGATTACTTCTTATGTGTAGACTTGCTTGATGCTCCTTGGTAAATTAAATGCACGCTTTAAGTAACAATAAAGCCTAATAGACATAACCTCTGAGTTATACAAAATTGGACCCATGGAAATGCATGGAACCATACTCTAACCCATATGCTTCTGATTTCATAACAAGGCATTCAGAGTATTTTTCTTTCAGAATCTTTATCAATAACAGAAAAAATAACCCTGAAATGCATCTTTGCTATGTAAGATTTCTCCGTCTCAGCCTTTGTTTTGCCTATGACTCCATACTATGAAGCTGCAGGAGCTCTATATGACCCCATGAAGGACTTGTGTATGCCGTAGGCATGTTGCCCCATGATCCTATTTCCAAACAAATATTAGGAAATTCTTGTGACAGGCTGCTACTAACCCAGGTGGATAGCAGTAATATAGCTTACTCTGCTACTAACAGGTCTTAATGGAACCACTCCAGGTGTCTATTATGTTGTATTTTGCGGAAACCTTCCATAAAGGTCAACTAAAGAATCAATCCTTGTCTGATGGCTGCCCATCTACTCTATTCTGGTGCCCTTAGCAGATGAAGCAAATGGAGCCCTAGAATCCATAACCCACTGAGTTAGGCTATGTTCACACCTGCATTTTATGATTCTGTCCCACTTTCCCCAGAGAGTTAGGCTATGTTCATGAGTCGCCCAATAGGGCAGTGGGGATACTCAGTACTGGGTCCGGTCACAATTAAAGGGGTGGTCACAGTGGCAGCGACCTGGTCCATGGCCCTGGGCACTCAAGTAAAGGGAAAGGTCTTTTAAGGGGAGTTGTAATAAATGTTATATTCGTGACGCCACCTGTGGTTCTCGGTCAGAGGGGACCAACACTGCTTGAAGGGGTCCCCTGGGGTGATGTTACTGCAGCATAGATGGTGACGCTTCCCACTGGTGAATCCGGGTTCCCAGGGCTCCTAGTGTAGTGGACAAGGATGGTGGGTTGCCAGTAAATAAACGGAGGACACAGGGTTGCAGTCTTTACCTGGTTTACTGATGGTAGTAGGCCACAGTCCAGGGCACCGGCAACAGGTGTAGATGGAGTCCAGGCAGCCTGAAGACAGGTGGAAACCCCGTTGACAGGTCAGTTTGGGAGCTTTCCACTTTGCGCTGGTCTATTAGTGCCTTGCTACCTGTAGTGTTCTAACAAGGTCCTTGATCTCTCCTGTCCTAGGACAGTGCCTGCATGATAGGCAGCTTGAGCCGTTTCTCTGAGGTCTCTTTACACAGTGACTCCAGCATCTGGATTGCTGCTGTACCTCAGGTTTAATATGGGCAAGTTACTTTCAGCTCTCTGCCCTCCGATTCTGCTGTAGGACTTGCAGTTGCCCACAACCTCGGGCTCCCGGTGCTCGGTTTCTGTGCTCAGCTTTGAGAGGCCCAATCGCAGTCTCCAGTAGTTCATCTGTTCCTCTGTACTCCCTCACTGTCTGCTGCCAACTAACTCTTCCTCCAGACCAGGATGTATATTGAGGGAAGCTCCCCATAAACCAGATTTTGAGCTCCCCCTTCTGGCCTGGAGTCAGAAAGTGTTGCATGTACAGCTTACCTGCCAAAGGGATCCCTCCTGTCTCCAGGCATGGCATTATCCTTCCAGAGAGGAAGGCAGCACCACTGTGGTACCCGAACTCCTGGGGTGCCACAATCACAATTGCATTTTATAATTCTGTCCCACTTTCCCCAGAGAGTTAGGCTATGTTCACACCTGCATTTTATGATTCTGTCCCACTTTCCCCAGAGAGTTAGGCTATGTTCACAATTGCTTTTATGATTCTGTTCCACGTTCCCCAGAGAGTTAGGCTATGTTCATGCCTGCATTTTATGATTCTGTCCCACTTTCCCCAGGGAGGTAGGCCATGTTCACACCTGCATTTTATGATTCTGTCACTCTGTCACTCCGTACTGTTTTCAGGGGCAAACAGAATAATGTTCAAAATGGATACATTGTATAACTGATGCAAACAAATAAATAGACTCTATTGGTTATTAATGGATCACTCTGGGTACCTTTGCATGACCAGTCAGTTCTTCCATTATTGAGAAATCAGCATTTGAATTATTAGCCAAATTACACTGTAGACCTCAGGCCTCTGTCACTCCAGCTCTATTCCAATCCCAGCGCAACCTAATCCTGCTTGACTGACAGCCTTTATGTTGTGTGACTTAAGGCAAAAGAAGCATCATTCAAGCTGTAGGAGGTGGCACTCCATAGAGCTGGAGTGACAGAGATTTCAGGTCTTCAGCCTCATTTGTATATCAATTCAAATGCTAATTTCTCGGAGGAACGGACTGGCCTGGCACAGATACTGCTGGACTTTAAAAGAGCTACATGCACATGTAAGTAGTTTAGGACATGAAATCCTCCAGACAGATTCCTTTTAAGTGTCTCTTTGTAACACAGAAGAAAAAGTTCAGATGCTCACCCAAATTATTATTATTATAATTATTATTAATTTATGTAGCGCCATTAATTCTATGGTGATGTACATGAGAAAAGGGGTTACAGACTGGTGCAGAGGGGAGAGGACCATGTCCTTGCGGACTTACATTCTATGGGATAATGGGGAGGAGACAGAAGGTCAGGGGAGCGGCAGCTCTGGCGGTTGGTGAGGCGGCCGCTATGGCGGTTGGTGAGGCTGCAGTTCTGACGGTTGGTGAGGCGGCAGCTCTGGCGGTTGGTGACGTGGCAGCTCTGGCGGTTGGTGATGCGGCATCTCTGGCGGTTGGTGATGCGGCAGAATGCTTATTGCAGGCTGTAGGCTTTCCTGAAGAGATGGTTTTTCAGGTTCCATATGAAAGATCCGAGGGTGGTGGATAATTGGACGTGTTGAGGCGTGGAGTTCCAGAGGATGGGGGATATTTGGGAGAAATCTTGGAGGCGGTTGTGTGAGGAACAAATAAGTGTGGAGGAGAGTAGGAGGTTTTGGGAGGATTGAAGATTACGTGAGGGAAGATTTTGGGAGATTAGTTCAGAGATATAGGGAGGGGACAGGTTGTGGATGGCTTTGTAGATCACTGTTAGTAGTTTGAACTTGATTTGTTGGGGAATTGGGAGCCAGTGTAGGGATTTGCAGAGGTGAGTAGCGAGGAGAGAGGTGGATTAGCCAGGCAGCAGAGTTGAGGACAGACTGGAGCGGTGCAAGAGAGTTAGCGGGGAGGCCACAGAGGAGAGTGTTGCAGTAATCGATGAGGGAGATGATGAGGGCATGCACAAGAGTTTTATTAGATTGTGGGCTGAGGAAGGGACGGATTCTGGCAATATTTTTGAGTTGGAGGCGACAGAAGGTGGCAAGAATTTGAACGTGTGGCTTGAAGGACAGGGCAGAGTCGAGAGTTACCCAGAGGCAGCAGATTTCAGGTGCAGGAGAGAACGTGATGCCGTTTACCGTAATAGATAGTTCAGGTAGGGGGATACGTGAGATGGGGGAAAGATGATGAGTTCGATTTTGTCTACGTTGAGTTTTAGGAAGCGAGAGGTGAAGGAGGATATGGCTGACAGACATTTCGGGATTCTGGACAGCAGAGAGGTGACATCTGGGCCAGAGAGGTAGATCTGAGTGTCGTCCGCATACAGGTGGTACTGGAAGCCATGGGACTTTATTAGTTGTCCTAGGCCAAGGGTATATATGGAAAAAAGTAGGGGCCCTAGGACAAAGCCTTGAGGGACTCCAACAGAGAGAGGGCGGGATGAGGAGGTAGTGTGGGAATAGGAAACGCTAAATGTGCGGTTGGAAAGGTATGAAGCAATCCAGGACAGGGAAAGGCCTTTGATGCCAAGGGAAGAAAGAATCTGTAGCAGTAGGCAGTGGTCGACTGTGTTGAAAGCAGAGGATAGGTCGAGAAGGAGCAGGATAGAGAACTGTCTGTTAGCTTTGGCTGTGAGTAAGTCATTAGTAATTTTGGTCAGAGCAGTTTCGGTGGAGTGGTGGGGGCAGAAGCCAGATTGGAGGTTGTCAAGAAGAATGTTAGATAAGAGGTGGGAGGAAAGTTGAGCATGGACATGCTGCTCAAGGAGTTTGGAAGCAAACGGGAGCAGTGATATGGGGCGATAGCTGGGCTTAGCAGTTGGTCAAGATTAGCTTTTTTGAGGATAGGTGTGATCGTGGCATGTTTGAAGGCAGAGGGGAAGGTACCATGGTTGTCGTTGTGTTGCAATGCTGAATGCACATTGCAGACAGATCAGTGAACACTAAGAAGGGTGCAGGGTGGCACCGCTATCTTTCACAAAGTACAGGACAAAGAGACATAAGCAGCAAACATGTCAACGGCGGTGCAATGCTGTAATGATTTTCTTTCAAACTGCAACCCCCTCCAAGGTCATACCATGCAACGCCATAGTCACCACCTATCTCTTCCTAGCGTTCCTCCTGGAGCTGCTGTAACCCATTTAAAAGGAACTCATCACATGTGATAATGCTATTAATCTACAGATACAGGATTAATCTGCTGGTTAATAGTGTTAGAAATATGCCCAGCCACTGTACTGAAAGTGCGACCCCCAGAAAAAGATTAACTTTATTCCTCGAGGGAACCTTTCAGTCATATAGGTGTGCTGGTGTAGCTATGGTCACTGCTCACAGCACTATAAGTGGTGGCCAGGGGCAGACATATCATATATAGCCACACAGGGACCCAAGCGGTAAAGGGGCCCACTTTCACCTTCAAATCAGGAAGAAGGTCCTGTCAAAGTGGGGCCGATATATTGCTCTTGCACAGGGGCCCTCTTCCGTCTGTGTCCATCACTGGTGGTGGCCGTAATGGTGCCTAGCTGCAGTGCTGCAGCACCAGGGAGAAAACTGTCTTTTCTTCTCCGGGGAGCCTCCGGCTTTCAGTCATGCAGGTGGACAGCTACAGTCACCACTCAGTATACTGTGAGCAGCAGCTATAATCACGCCCTGGCACTTTGACCGACAGCCAGCTCTGCCCTGATGCACTATAATGCTGGGTGTCAGACTAGGTGCCGGGGCATGGCTACAGCTGCTGCTCACAGTATACACCGTATACTGAGTGGTGACTGTAGCCGTCTCACCTGCATGACTGCAGGAGAAGTAAACTTAGTTTTCTCCTTGGTGCTGCAGCACGGCAGCCAGGCACCAGTACAACGCTATCAACCTTAATACGAAATTAAACCCATAGATCAAGATAAGGTGGCACATGAACTGAGTTAGATATATGAACAACAACAAGCTGCAGTCTATAATGCCAATAAAAACAGATTTTATTTAATGATAATTAAAATTTGTACATAACACCAAAGAATTCAAGCGTTCTCCTGACGAAGAAGCGAAACGTGCGTTGGGGCGACAGGGACACCACACACAACTCCTACATTCATGTAAGTGCTGCCCTTTACATTGTACCATTAGCCTAATAATTCGACAGCGAACAGTATATCCCTCTATTAAATGTAATATATGAGGTTATGTGTCCACGTTCAGGATTGCATCAGGATTTGGTCAGGATTTTATGCAGGTAAAATCCTGACCAAATCTGCACCTGAGGTCACTGGCAGGTCACCTGCTTTGTCCTTGCGTTGTTTCTGCAATGTAAGGACATGCTGCGCCCTTAAAAGAAGCGCCGCATGTCCGTTTCCGCGGGTCTGCCTCATGCATCTTTTAATGCATAGTGGAGACAGGATTTCATGAAATCCCCTCCACTATGCTGTAACATCTGGACGCTGCATTTTTTACGCTGCGGCTCAACGCAGTGTCAAAAACACAGCGTTTCCTGAACGTGGAAACATACCCTTAGTGGCTTTAATTACACTGCAGCGTGCAGGCACTTCTATCACTGTATTATACAAAGCGTACTGGCTCTCTGCAGTTACCTTGAATACTTTAGTGTTATTTATGTACAAATTTAAATTATGACTAAATACAATCTTTTTTAATTGCCATTATATACTGTAGCTCGTTGTTGTTCACAATGCTATTAACCTGCAGATTAACCCAATATTTGCAGGTTATCTGATGTGACAGGTTCCCTTTAAGCCCGCAAAATAAGTTTTTCTTTAAATATTACACAAACAAGACACAAAATAATGATCATAATTCATTAAGATCAAGGAGTATTTTTCCCAATGAAACATTTGCAGCTTGGGTATATCTGAAACAAACTGTGATTAGTTCAAAGGATTAGTGTATAACAGAGTGTAATATGTGAGCAGGATGAACAGTTAGAGCTGGCATACCACACACACACTACCTGTGAGGCACAGTGCTGGAGTTATTATAGCTGTCTGTGTAATTACATGAATTATACCGAGGAAACAGCTGTCACCGCAGTCCGACAAAATCATAGACTTGGAGGACTTATCTTTGCTCTGTATCAAACTACCTTCTAGCAGTATTTTATAACATACTTCCTTCCATAATAAAAGTTTCTATAGGTACAATTACCTACATACATCTGTACCTGCCTATGTTGGGAGATCTTTTAATTCATTGTATCTTAATATGTATAAAAATTGTAAATATTCATTGTGTTTACACTGTACAATCCATTAATTCTGTGAAGACGTCATACAAATCGTGGCACATATGGACATACTTACCCAAGAGGCATACAGTATCATAAGGATTTGAGCAAACAGAATATTGTATGGCATAGTTTACTCCACAGTAGATGAACATGTTTTACATAGCCATTCATGTAATATTTTATTTTCCCTGGCCTGGCCAAGACTCTTCCTTACAAAACTGTTTCCAGATTTGCCAAGAGCAAGATTCTTGATTGTAGGGGTAGCATAAATAACTGTTTGTCTGTGATCGACAACGTCTTTAACTTTTGCAACAATGCTACTCACTTGGGAGCGATATGAGGTATCACAGGAACCGTTTCTACAGTCTGGCTGGTTTCACAGTGAACAAGTCTGTATGATCATGTTCACACACCACCAAGAAACCTGAAGACACAGAAGAGAATAGTAAAACCAAAAACACTCAGTTTGAAAAAATGTTGCAGTAATCCGCAAGTGCTAGTAAAAGATGTAAAAAACAGGGTATTTGGTTGATACGTTGTTCTCTTGTGTCTACAAGACTGGGGAGTTCCACCACTCCTCTTGGGCTATCTGCACAAAAGCTGTTCTACCCTGTATGCACACATGGATTTTTCCTCTCTGAACCCTGTTCACACAGGTTATATACAGATGATCAGGTTTTTAAATACATCAGATAGGGATTGCATACATTAGTTAGGAGTGCTCTGATAAGGGTATACTGTGAAGATTGGTAGAGCAGCTTAGTATACATTTTTTGCAAAAAACGTATCAACCAAATACCCTGTTTTTTACATCTTTTACTAGCACTTGCGGATTACTGCAACATTTTTTCAAACTGAGTGTTTTTGGTTTTACTATTCTCTTTTGTGTCTTCTAGTCTGGCTGGTTTGTTTGAGTCCTCATAAACCACATCACAAGAAAATGTAAATATAGCCCTTGTCCGGCACAAAGTGAAACATAAAGTAAGCAGTCCATACAATAGTGTGGGTTTACCCGCTTGGCTTAGAGTCCAGCTTCTTAGTCCCTTTGCAAAGCCACACAATGTAGGAGGTCTACACACCTCCATGCACAGAACCATGTGTCAGATAAACAGGCCCCATTTTACAATATGAACCCCACCCTAGCATGGAGATATAGTGAGCAGCCGTCCCTCCCTAACTCTTCAGCTGCTCACAATAAGACCTGGCCCTAACATGGCCGATTAAGACCTCTTAGTACCATGTGTATTAGAGCATTACTCCAGGTTTATTTCACAGAGGACATGCACCTCTGTGATGCATATGTCCCATACACTATGTGTCAGGCAGCCACCTTACACTTTGTATTCATTGTGATGAACACTTTCCTGTTCATGAAAGTCAATTAATAAGAATTAAAACATTCATTTTTCTCTTACAAGATAGTCATATAAACATTGTCACTGCTAGGTATCAACGTCTAGTTATTTTATTATAACCTCCTCAAAATTCCAGCTGTCCTTTCATCCTCTCTAAACTGTATTATTATTCAGTAAGATGAACTTACAAAAATGAACGTTCTTAGCGCATAAATTGGCCTCCAGCCTGACTATGTACTCCTCCCATTTACCAGCAGGTGATGTATATCAATTCTACTTACCCATTTGAATTGTAGGATCATTGCCAGGGAGAGACATGTTTTGTCCATTTAACTGTAGGCTAATAGCTCAAGAGAGGTATGTACAGTGGACTAGGGGCCCATCAAAGGGAGGTCACCTTGGTGCGGTTGATGGGCACACATGAATTGGCCACTTTATCTATCTATCTATCTATCTATCTATCTATCTATCTATCTATCTATCTATCTATCTATCAAGAGATCCCAGATTTCTGAGATCCCAGATTTCAGATCAATATCAATTGATCTATATCCTCAGTGAATGTTTATAGCGGAGCAGACTGTTGGGTAAAGGTACCATCACACATAACGATATCGTTAACGATATCGTTGCTTTTTGTGACGTAGCAACGATATCGTTAACGAAATCGTTGTGTGTGACAGCGACCAACGTTCAGGCCCCTGCTGGGAGATCGTTGGTCGCTGGGGAAAGTCCAGCACTTTATTTTGTCGCTGGATCTCCCGCTGACATCGCTGGATCGGCGTGTGTGACGCCAATCCAGCGATGTCTTCACTGGTAACCAGGGTAAATATCGGGTTACTAAGCGCAGGGCCGCGCTTAGTAACCCGATGCTTACCCTGGTTACCATTGTAAATGTAAAAAAAAAACACTACATACTTACATTCCCGGTGTCTGGTCATGTCCTCCGCCGTCAGCTTCCCACACTGACTGGTGAGCACCGGCCAGCCGTAAAGCACAGCACAGCGGTGACGTCACCGCTGTACTTTACGGCCGGCGCTCAGTCAGTGCGGGAAGCTGAAGGCGAGGGACATGACCAGACACCGGGAATGTAAATATGTAGTGTTTTTTTTTACATTTACAACGGTAACCAGGGTAAACATCGGGTTACTAAGCGCGGCCCTGCGCTTAGTAACCCGATGTTTACCCTGGTTACCCGGGGACTTCGGGATCGTTGGTCGCTGGAGAGCTGTCTGTGTGACAGCTCTCCAGCGACCAAACAGCGACGCTGCAGCGATCGACATCGTTGTCGGTATCGCTGCAGCGTCGCTTAGTGTGACAGTACCTTAATGCCACTTACACGTAACAATCTGACTGTTAACTTATTAATATATTTATATAATGCTTTAGGTGAAACCGTTAGAAAGGCAATTACTCACTCAAGTCTGTTAACATGCAGACAGCCTCATTATATGAAAGTGAATTCACTGAATGCATACATTTCCTAATGCCGTGATTACTTCATTTTCTTAAGATTACAGTGTCAATTATTTCTCATAACCTTCTTAGCTAACAGATTAGCTTGATAGATTGACTAGAGAAAGCATATTTTACATGACAGCAGTTCACAAATGTCAGTCATGTGTATACATGCTAATACATCTAATACATTCAGATAAATATATATAATTTTGTTTCATCTTTCTCCATGATCCTATCTTTGATGTTGGTAGCCTCTTAAAATAAGGAAGCAAAGCTGTTGAAAGAGGCCCCTTTTCATTTATATACATAAGTGCTGCTGTTCCAATTTGCCCACGCCACATTTCTATTGTTCACTACTTAGCATGGTAAAGGAAGGCTTACACTGAATTAAGAATGTTTATTCTGCACAAATATTGGACATTGTGTGTTCAACAGAAGCAAATTGAAGAAGTCAAATAAAACATATTCACACTTGTTGTGTATCCCATAACAGACAAGGAGTCAAAAATCCAAAATCTAATCTTAAAAAAGCAAAAGTTTATTACAAAAATGACAACGACAGAAACTGGCACAAGAAAAATACATTTAACCCATTCATGACCAGAGGTATTTTCGTTTATGCGTTTTCGTTTTTTGCTCTCCTTTTTCCCAGAGCCATAACTTTTTTATTTTTCCATCAATATAGCCATGTGAGGGCTCGATGTTTTGCGGGACGAGTTGTACTTTTGAACAACACCATTGGTTTTAACATATCTTATACTGGAAAATGGGAAAACAATTCCAAGTGCGGTGAAATTGCAATAAAAGTGCAATCCCACAGTTGTTTTTTGTTTGTCTTTTTTACTAGGTTCACTAAATGCTAAAACTGACCTGCCATTATGATTCTCCAGGTCATTACAAGTTCATAGACACCAAACATTTATAGGTTGTTTTTTCTCTAAGTAGTGAAAAAAATACCAAACCTTGTTTTAAAAAAAAACGCCATTTTCCGATACCCGCAGTGTCTCCATTTTTCATGATCTCAAGTTGGGTGGGAGCTTATATTTTGTGCGCCGAGATGACGTTTTTAAAGATAACATTTTGGTGCAGATACGATCTTTTGATCGCCCGTTACTGCATTTAAAATAAAATTTAATTCTTGCGTTTTGACTTTTTTCTCGCTATGCCGTTTAGCAATCAGGTTATTCCTTTTTTAATTGATAGATCGGGTGATTCTAAATGCGTCAATACCAAATATGTGTAGGTTTGATTTTTTTTTTTAATTGTTTTATTTTGAATGGGGCGAAAGGGGGGTGGATTTGAACATATATATATATATATATATATATATATATATATTTATTTATTTATTTATTTTTAAACATTTTTAAACTTTTGCCATGCTTCAATAGTCTCCATGGGAGACTAGAAGCTGCCATAACCCAATCGGCTCTGCTACATAGAAGGCGATGATCAGATCATCTGTATGTAGCAGAATACCTCACTTGCTATTAGCACCGTCCACCCGGGGGCGCTCATAGGAATCAGGCCTATAACAACCTTAGAGGGCTCCAAGAGACCTCTGATTATCATGCTAACCCATCAGTCACCTGCGATCACGTGACAGGGGTCACCGATGGGCGGATTTCTGGCGCGATTGCTGGAAGTGCATGTTAAATGCCGCTGTCAGCGTTTGACAGTGGCATTTAATGGGACAATAGCAGCAGGTGGATTGCGATTCCACCCGCCGCTATTGTGGGCACAAAATCGTGTGTCAGCTGTGTGACTTAAATATGAGTATCTGAGCAAAGTGTATGAATACTTATGACCATGTGATATTTAAATTTTTCTTTTTTAATATATTTGCAAAAATTATTACATTTCTGCTTTTTTTCAGTCAAGATGGGGTGCAGAGTGTAAATTGATGAGAAAAAAATGAACTTTTTTGAATTTACCAAATGGCTGCAATAAAACAAAGGGTGAAACATTTAAAGGGGTCTGAATACTTTCTGTACCCACTGTATTGTAGGTGTTAGCACTCACCTGGTATGGAGGAAGACACCGAGACACAGCTATGCCTGGTGCGGGCTTGATTACGGAGCATGCGTGGCCATTCCTGACGCTGCCTAGGGAGTCCGTAGTGGAGCAGCAGGTCTGGTGGAAATCCCCCCATGACACCAGTGACTAGCATGTGTCATCGCCGAGCGCCGTTCGCAGCATCAATGACCATCGAGCTCACCGCGCATGCGTCCATCCCAGACTCCATTTTTATGAAGGACAATGGCGTAAAGGTAAATACAAATATATAGAAAGTAAAGCAGCCTCTATAAGATGGTATAGTGATTTTGAGAACTGGGTGATATTTAGAAAATGAATGCCCATGGAAAGTTCATGGAAAATATATTAAAGAAATGCATATGTAAATCCATTAAAGTGACAAGTGCAAACTGAATCATGATGAAAGGACATTGAACTGCGATTAAAGTATAGGGACTAATCCAGTCAGGGTCTATTCATTAATTTTAAAACAGCACATACATGCATACAATAATCAAACAGTATTCAAAGATAAGAACTTTTTTTAAAGTGACAGTGACATAAACTAGGGTGAAGGACGCCAAGAAAGTTTGAATGTCAAAACAATATATAATGCAGCATTGTATATAGAGCAGATAAAAAGAGCTCTATATACCTAAACATACATAAGGTCCACAGACCCATGCCCAATATTGATATGGATAAACAAATCAATTGTCATGGTCCAGTCCTGAGATTGTTTTCAGCTGTCTTGTCTCTGGACTGGTCATGCGGGAGTTAATGCCCTCTGCCTCGCTATGGAGCTGGCTGAGCTATTTCAGTCCTCTGCAGCCTGTGGGCCAGTGTCAGCTATAATTCAAGCGTCCCGGCTGGAGCCCCTGACCCGTGTTCCTATTAGTGATCGTTGTTCCTCTGACTGCCTGCACCAGTGTATCACTCCATCTGATTTCTAGACTTCGCCCCTTGTTTTTCATCTGTGATACCACGCTTCCTGTTGTGAATTCTGTGGTCAAGCTCCCTCCTGTGGTCATGAGTGGTACTTCGGCTGGTTCTGTCTATGAGTGGATGTGAGTGGGGCTGCGGCTTCTGAGTTTCCTTCCTCAGGTGACGAGGTTAAGTCATTAGGTGCTGCTCTATTTAACTCCACCTAGTTCTTTGTTCCTGGCCTCCAGTCTATGTTCCAGTATTGGTCTGGCTCTCTCCTGGATCGTTCTTGTGGCCTGTCTGCCCTGCATAAGCTAAGTTCTGCTTGTGTTACTTTTGTTTACTATATTTTCTGTCCAGCTTGCTATATTGGTTTTTCTTGCTTGCTGGAAGCTCTGAGACGCAGAGGGAGCACCTCCGTACCGTTAGTCGGTGCGGAGGGTCTTTTTGCCCCCTCTGCGTGGTTGTTTGTAGGTTTTTGTGCTAACCGCAAAGCTATCTTTCCTATCCTCGGTCTATTCAGTAAGTCGGGCCTCACTTTGCTAAAATCTATTTCATCTCTGTGTTTGTATTTTCATCTTAACTCACAGTCATTATATGTGGGGGGCTGCCTTTTCCTTTGGGGAATTTCTCTGAGGCAAGGTAGGCTTATTTTTCTATCTTCAGGGCTAGTTAGTTTCTCAGGCTGTGCCGAGTTGCATAGGGAGCGTTAGGCGCAATCCACGGCTACCTCTAGTGTGGTATGATAGGATTAGGGATTGCGGTCAGCAGAGTTCCCACGTCTCAGAGCTCGTCCTATGTTAGTAACTATCAGGTCACTTTGTGTGCTCTTAACCACTAGGTCCATTGTGGTTCTGAATCACCTGTTCATAACAGTACTGGAGGCCCAAAGTACTAATGCTTCTCAATAGAGGGAAAAGAGAAGTTCTGAGACCATTTTTTTTTCTTTGCACTGTGTTTTGTCTTTCTTTTCCCCATTACATCAGGGTGGTTCAGAACACTGGTGTAGATATGGACATTCAAGGTCTGTCCTCTTTGATGGATAATCTCGCTATAAGTGTTCAGAACATTCAAGATTTAGTGGTTCAGAATCCTATGTTAGAACCTAAAATTCCTATTCTTGAGTTATTTTCTGGAGATAGAGCTAAGTTTCTGAATTTCAAAAATAATTGTAAATTATTTCTGGCTTTGAAACCCCGATCCTCTGGTGACCCAGTTGAACAAGTAAAGATTATTATTTCTTTATTACGTGGCGACCCTCAAGACTGGGCATTTTCCCTTGCGCCAGGAGATCCTGCATTATGTGATATTGATGCGTTTTTTCTGGCGCTCGGGTTGCTTTATGATGAACCTAATTCAGTGGATCAGGAAGAGAAAATCTTGCTGGCTCTGTGTCAGGGTCAGGATGAGGTAGAGATATATTGTCAGAAATTTAGGAAGTGGTCTGTGCTCACTCAATGGAATGAATGTGCTCTGGCAGCAATTTTCAGAAAGGGTCTCTCTGAAGCCCTTAAGGATGTCATGGTGGGATTTCCTATGCCTGCTGGTCTGAATGAGTCTATGTCTTTGGCCATTCAGATCGATCGACGCTTACGTGAGCGTAAAACTGTGCACCATTTGGCGGTATTATCTGAGCATAAACCTGAGCCTATGCAATGCAATAGGACTTTGACCAGAGCTGAACGGCAAGAACACAGACGACGGAATGGGCTGTGTTTTTACTGTGGTGATTCCACTCATGCTATCTCCGATTGTCCTAAGCGCACTAAGCGGTTCGCTAGGTCTGCCACTATTGGTACGGTACAGTCGAAATTTCTTTTGTCCGTTACTTTGATCTGCTCTTTGTCATCCTATTCTGTCATGGCATTTGTGGATTCAGGCGCTGCCCTGAATTTGATGGACTTGGAGTATGCTAGGTGCTGTGGGTTTTTCTTGGAGCCCTTGCAGTATCCTATTCCATTGAGAGGAATTGATGTAACGCCTTTGGCCAGGAATAAGCCTCAGTACTGGACCCAGCTGACCATGTGCATGGCTCCTGCGCATCAGGAGGATATTCGCTTTTTGGTGTTGCATAATCTGCATGATGTGGTCGTGTTGGGGTTGCCATGGCTACAAGTCCATAACCCAGTATTGGATTGGAAATCAATGTCTGTGTCCAGCTGGGGTTGTCAGGGAGTACATGGTGATGTTCCATTTCTGTCTATTTCATCATCCACCCCTTCTGAGGTCCCAGAGTTCTTGTCGGATTACCGGGATGTATTTGATGAGCCCAAGTCCAGTGCCCTACCTCCGCATAGGCATTGTGATTGTGCTATCGATTTGATTCCTGGTAGTACGTTTCCTAAAGGTCGACTGTTTAATTTGTCTGTGCCTGAGCACGCCGCTATGCGGAGTTACGTAAAGGAATCCTTGGAGAAGGGTCATATTCGCCCGTCGTCGTCACCATTGGGAGCAGGGTTCTTTTTTGTGGCCAAGAAGGATGGTTCTTTGAGACCTTGTATTGATTACCGCCTTCTTAATAAGATCACAGTCAAATTTCAGTACCCTTTGCCGCTGCTGTCTGATTTGTTTGCTCGGATTAAGGGGGCTAGTTGGTTCACCAAGATAGATCTTCGAGGGGCGTATAATCTTGTGCGTATTAAACAGGGTGATGAATGGAAAACAGCATTTAATACGCCCGAGGCCCATTTTGAGTACCTGGTTATGCCATTCGGGCTTTCTAATGCTCCATCTGTATTTCAGTCCTTTATGCATGACATCTTCCGAGAGTACCTGGATAGATTCATGATTGTATATTTGGATGATATTTTGGTCTTTTCGGATGATTGGGAGTCTCATGTAAAGCAGGTCAGAATGGTGTTCCAGGTCCTTCGTGCGAATTCCTTGTTTGTGAAGGGGTCAAAGTGTCTCTTTGGAGTTCAGAAGGTTTCATTTTTGGGTTTCATTTTTTCCCCTTCTACTATCAAGATGGACCCTGTTAAAGTTCAGGCCATTTATGATTGGACTCAGCCGACATCTCTGAAGAGTCTGCAAAAGTTCCTGGGCTTTGCTAATTTTTATCGTCGCTTCATCAATAATTTTTCTAGTATTGCCAAACCGTTGACTGATTTAACCAAGAAGGGTGCTGATGTGGTCAATTGGTCTTCTGCTGCTGTGGAAGCTTTTCAAGAGTTGAAGCGTCGTTTTTCTTCTGCCCCTGTGTTGTGTCAACCAGATGTTTCGCTCCCGTTCCAGGTCGAGGTTGATGCTTCTGAGATTGGAGCAGGGGCTGTTTTGTCGCAAAGAAGTTCTGATGGCTCGGTGATGAAACCATGCGCCTTCTTTTCCACGAAGTTTTCGCCTGCTGAGCGTAATTATGATGTTGGCAATCGAGAGTTGCTGGCCATGAAGTGGGCATTCGAGGAGTGGCGTCATTGGCTTGAAGGAGCTAAGCATCGCGTGGTGGTCTTGACTGATCACAAGAACTTGACTTATCTCGAGTCTGCCAAACGGTTGAATCCTAGACAGGCTCGTTGGTCGCTGTTTTTCTCCCGTTTTGACTTTGTGGTTTCGTACATTCCGGGCTCTAAAAATGTGAAGGCGGATGCCCTGTCTAGGAGTTTTGTGCCCGACTCTCCGGGTTTGTCTGAGCCGGCGGGTATTCTCAAAGAGGGGGTAATTTTGTCTGCCATCTCCCCTGATTTGCGGCGGGTGCTGCAAAAATTTCAGGCTAATAGACCTGACCGTTGCCCAGCGGAGAAACTGTTTGTCCCTGATAAATGGACGAGTAGAGTTATCTCTGAGGTTCATTGTTTGGTGTTGGCTGGTCATCCTGGAATCTTTGGTACCAGAGATTTGGTGGCTAGATCCTTTTGGTGGCCGTCTCTGTCGCGGGATGTGCGTTCGTTTGTGCAGTCCTGTGGGATTTGTGCTCGGGCTAAGCCCTGCTGTTCTCGTGCCAGTGGGTTGCTTTTGCCCTTGCCAGTCCCAAAGAGGCCCTGGACACATATCTCTATGGATTTTATTTCGGATCTCCCCGTCTCTCAAAAAATGTCGGTCATTTGGGTTGTTTGTGATCGCTTCTCGAAGATGGTCCATTTGGTACCCTTGTCTAAATTGCCTTCCTCCTCTGATTTGGTACCATTGTTCTTCCTGCATGTGGTTCGGTTACATGGCATTCCGGAGAACATCGTTTCTGACAGAGGTTCCCAGTTTGTTTCGAGGTTTTGACGAGCCTTTTGTGCTAGGATGGGCATTGATTTGTCTTTTTCCTCAGCTTTCCATCCTCAGACAAATGGCCAGACTGAACGAACCAATCAGACCTTGGAAACATATCTGAGATGTTATGTTTCTGCCGATCAGGATGATTGGGTGTCTTTTTTGCCTTTGGCTGAGTTCGCCCTTAATAATCGGGCTAGCTCGGCCACTTTGGTTTCGCCGTTTTTCTGCAATTCTGGTTTCCATCCTCGTTTCTCTTCAGGGCAGGTTGAGTCTTCTGACTGTCCTGGTGTGGATACTGTGGTGGATAGGTTGCAGCAGATTTGGCATCATGTGGTGGACAATTTGACATTGTCTCAGGAGAGGGCTCAACGTTTCGCTAACCGCAGGCGCTGTGTGGGTCCCCGACTTCGTGTTGGGGATTTGGTTTCGTTGTCATCTCGTTATATTCCTATGAAGGTTTCCTCTCCTAAGTTTAAGCCTCGTTTCATTGGTCCGTATAGGATTTCTGAGGTTCTTAATCTTGTGTCTTTTCGTTTGACCCTTCCAGCTTCTTTTTCCATCCATAACGTATTCCATAGGTCATTGTTGCAGAGATACGTGGCACCTGTGGTTCCATCCGTTGATCCTCCTGCCCCGGTTTTGGTTGAGGGGGAGTTGGAGTATATAGTGGAGAAGATTTTGGATTCTCGTATTTCGAGACGGAAACTTCAGTACCTGGTTAAGTGGAAGGGTTATGGTCAGGAAGATAATTCCTGGGTCTTTGCCTCTGATGTTCATGCTGCCGATCTGGTTTGTGCCTTTCATTTGGCTCATCCTGGTCAGCCTGGGGGCTCTGGTGAGGGTTCGGTGACCCCTCCTCAAGGGGGGGTACTGTTGTGAATTCTGTGGTCAAGCTCCCTCCTGTGGTCATGAGTGGTACTTCGGCTGGTTCTGTCTATGAGCTTCCGCTGGTGGATGTGAGTGGGGCTGTGGCTTCTGAGTTTCCTTCCTCAGGTAACGAGGTTAAGTCATTAGTAGTGTTGAGCATTCCGATACCGCAAGTATCGGGTATCGGCCGATACTTGCGGTATCGGAATTCCGATACCGAGATCCGATACTTTTGTGGTATCGGGTATCGGTATCGGATACATAGAGATGTGTAAAATAAAGAATTAAAATAAAAAATATTGATATATTTACCTCTCCGGCGGCCCCTGGACTCAGCGCGGGTAACCGGCAGGCTTCGTTGTTCAAAATCAGCGCTTTTAGGATCTGAGAATCACGTCCCGGCTTCTGATTGGTCGCGGGCCGCCCATGTGACCGCCACGCGACCAATCACAAGCCGCGACGTCACCGCACGCTATTAACGCGCTCATTTTTAAAAATGAGCGCGTTAATGGCTTTCAAAGACGTAGCGGCTTGTGATTGGTCGCGGCCACGCGACCAATCACAAGCCGCGACGTCACCGCAAGCTATTAACGCGCTCATTTTTAAAAATGAGCGCGTTAATGGCTTTCAAAGACGTAGCGGCTTGTGATTGGTCGCTCCATCAGTGTTTCAGTCCTTTATGCATGACATCTTCCGAGAGTACCTGGATAAATTCCTGATTGTATACTTGGATGATATTTTGGTCTTCTCGGATGATTGGGAGTCTCACGTGAAGCAGGTCAGAATGGTGTTCCAGGTCCTGCGTGCGAATTCTTTGTTTGTGAAGGGGTCAAAGTGTCTCTTTGGTGTTCAGAAGGTGTCATTTTTGGGTTTCATTTTTTCCCCTTCTACTATCAAGATGGACCCTGTTAAAGTTCAGGCCATTTATGATTGGACTCAGCCGACATCTCTGAAGAGTCTGCAAAAGTTCCTGGGCTTTGCTAATTTTTATCGTCGCTTCATCAATAATTTTTCTAGTATTGCTAAACCGTTGACTGATTTAACCAAGAAGGGTGCTGATGTGGTCAATTGGTCTTCTGCTGCTGTGGAAGCTTTTAAAGAGTTGAAGTGTCGTTTTTCTTCTGCCCCTGTGTTGTGTCAACCAGATGTTTCGCTCCCGTTCCAGGTCGAGGTTGATGCTTCTGAGATTGGAGCAGGGGCTGTTTTGTCGCAAAGAAGTTCTGATGGCTCGGTGATGAAACCATGCGCCTTCTTTTCCACGAAGTTTTCGCCTGCTGAGCGTAATTATGATGTTGGCAATCGAGAGTTGCTGGCCATGAAGTGGGCATTCGAGGAGTGGCGTCATTGGCTTGAAGGAGCTAAGCATCGCGTGGTGGTCTTGACTGATCACAAGAACTTGACTTATCTCGAGTCTGCCAAACGGTTGAATCCTAGACAGGCTCGTTGGTCGCTGTTTTTCTCCCGTTTTGACTTTGTGGTTTCGTACATTCTGGGCTCTAAAAATGTGAAGGCGGATGCCCTGTCTAGGAGTTTTGTGCCCGACTCTCCGGGTTTGTCTGAGCCAGCGGGTATTCTCAAAGAGGGGGTAATTTTGTCTGCCATCTCCCCTGATTTGCGGCGGGTGCTGCAAAAATTTCAGGCTTATAGACCTGACCGTTGCCCAGCGGAGAAACTGTTTGTCCCTGATAAATGGACGAGTAGAGTTATCTCTGAGGTTCATTGTTTGGTGTTGGCTGGTCATCCTGGAATCTTTGGTACCAGAGATTTGGTGGCTAGATCCTTTTGGTGGCCGTCTCTGTCGCGGGATGTGCGTTCGTTTGTGCAGTCCTGTGGGATTTGTGCTCGGGCTAAGCCCTGCTGTTCTCCTGCCAGTGGGTTGCTTTTGCCCTTGCCAGTCCCGAAGAGGCCCTGGACACATATCTCTATGGATTTTATTTCGGATCTCCCCGTCTCTCAAAAAATGTCGGTCATTTGGGTTGTTTGTGATCGCTTCTTGAAGATGGTCCATTTGGTACCCTTGTCTAAATTGCCTTCCTCCTCTGATTTGGTACCATTGTTCTTCCAGCATGTGGTTCGGTTACATGGCATTCCGGAGAACATCGTTTCTGACAGAGGTTCCCAGTTTGTTTCGAGGTTTTGGCGAGCCTTTTGTGCTAGGATGGGCATTGATTTGTCTTTTTCCTCAGCTTTCCATCCTCAGACAAATGGCCAGACTGAACGAACCAATCAGACCTTGGAAACATATCTGAGATGTTATGTTTCTGCCGATCAGGATGATTGGGTGTCTTTTTTGCCTTTGGCTGAGTTCGCCCTTAATAATCGGGCTAGCTCGGCTACTTTGGTTTCGCCGTTTTTCTGCAATTCTGGTTTCCATCCTCGTTTCTCTTCAGGGCAGGTTGAGTCTTCTGACTGTCCTGGTGTGGATACTGTGGTGGATAGGTTGCAGCAGATTTGGCATCATGTGGTGGACAATTTGACATTGTCTCAGGAGAGGGCTCAACGTTTCGCTAACCGCAGGCGCTGTGTGGGTCCCCGACTTCGTGTTGGGGATTTGGTTTCGTTGTCATCTCGTTATATTCCTATGAAGGTTTCCTCTCCTAAGTTTAAGCCTCGTTTCATTGGTCCGTATAGGATTTCTGAGGTTCTTAATCTTGTGTCTTTTCGTTTGACCCTTCCAGCTTCTTTTTCCATCCATAACGTATTCCATAGGTCATTGTTGCGGAGATACGTGGCACCTGTGGTTCCATCCGTTGATCCTCCTGCCCCGGTTTTGGTTGAGGGGGAGTTGGAGTATATAGTGGAGAAGATTTTGGATTCTCGTATTTCGAGACGGAAACTTCAGTACCTGGTTAAGTGGAAGGGTTATGGTCAGGAAGATAATTCCTGGGTCTTTGCCTCTGATGTTCATGCTGCCGATCTGGTTTGTGCCTTTCATTTGGCTCATCCTGGTCAGCCTGGGGGCTCTGGTGAGGGTTCGGTGACCCCTCCTCAAGGGGGGGTACTGTTGTGAATTCTGTGGTCAAGCTCCCTCCTGTGGTCATGAGTGGTACTTCGGCTGGTTCTGTCTATGAGCTTCCGCTGGTGGATGTGAGTGGGGCTGTGGCTTCTGAGTTTCCTTCCTCAGGTAACGAGGTTAAGTCACTAGTAGTGTTGAGCATTCCGATACCGCAAGTATCGGGTATCGGCCGATACTTGCGGTATCGGAATTCCGATACCGAGATCCGATACTTTTGTGGTATCGGGTATCGGTATCGGATACATAGAGATGTGTAAAATAAAGAATTAAAATAAAAAATATTGATATATTTACCTCTCCGGCGGCCCCTGGACTCAGCGCGGGTAACCGGCAGGCTTCGTTGTTCAAAATCAGCGCTTTTAGGATCTGAGAATCACGTCCCGGCTTCTGATTGGCCGCGACCAATCACAAGCCGCTACGTCTTTGAAAGTCATTACCGCGCTCATTTTTAAAAATGAGCGCGTTAATAGCTTGCGGTGACGTCGCGGCTTGTGATTGGTCGCGACCACGCGACCAATCACAAGTCGCTACGTCTTTGAAAGCCATTAACGCGCTCATTTTTAAAAATGAGCGCGTTAATAGCTTGCGGTGACGTCGCGGCTTGTGATTGGTCGCGACCACGCGACCAATCACAAGTCGCTACGTCTTTGAAAGCCATTAACGCGCTCATTTTTAAAAATGAGCGCGTTAATAGCTTGCGGTGACGTCGCGGCTTGTGATTGGTCGCGTGGCGGTCACATGGGCGGCCCGCGACCAATCAGAAGCCGGGACGTGATTCTCAGGTCCTAAAAGTGCTGATTTTGAACAACGAAGCCTGCCGGTTACCCGCGCTGAGTTCAGGGGCCGCCGGAGAGGTAAATATATCAATATTTTTTATTTTAATTCTTTATTTTACACATCCCTATGGATCCCAGGGCCTGAAGGAGAGTTTCCTCTCCTTCAGACCCTGGGAACCATGAGAATACCTTCCGATACTTGATGTCCCATTGACTTGTATTGGTATCGGATATCGGTATCGGCGATATCCGATATTTTTCGGATATCGGCCGATACTATCCGATACCGATACTTTCAAGTATCGGACGGTATCGCTCAACACTAGTCATTAGGTGCTGCTCTATTTAACTCCACCTAGTTCTTTGTTCCTGGCCTCCAGTCTAATAATAATAATAATAATTTTATTTATATAGCGCCAACATATTCCGCAGCGCTTTACAAATTATAGAGGGGACTTGTACAGACAATAAACATTACATCATAACAGAAATACAGTTCAAAACAGATACCAGGAGGAGTGAGGGCCCTGCTCGCAAGCTTACAAACTATGGGGAAAAGGGGAGACACGAGAGGTGGATGGTAACAATTGCTTTAGTTATTCGGACCAGCTATAGTGTAAGGCTCAGGTGTTCATGTAAAGCTGCATGAACCAGTTACCTGCCTAAGTATGTAGCAGTACAGACACAGAGGGCTAATACTGCATAAAGTGTATGAGAACATGATGCGAGGAACCTTTTTTTTTTTTTTTTATTATAAATAGGCCACACAGGGATCGTTAGGTTAATGCATTGAGGCGGTAGGCCAGTCTGAACAAATGAGTTTTTAGGGCACGCTTAAAACTGTGGGGATTGGGGATTAATCGTATTAACCTAGGTAGTGCATTCCAAAGAATCGGCGCAGCACGTGTAAAGTCTTGGAGACGGGAGTGGGAGGTTCTGATTATTGAGGATGCTAACCTGAGGTCATTAGCGGAGCGGAGGGCACGGGTAGGGTGGTAGACTGATACCAGGGAGGAGATGTAGGGTGGTGCTGAGCCATGGAGTGCTTTGTGGATGAGGGTAGTAGTTTTGTACTGGATTCTGGAGTGGATGGGTAGCCAGTGTAATGACTGGCACAGGGTAGAGGCATTGGTGTAACGGTTGGTGAGGAATATGATCCTGGCTGCAGCATTCAGGACAGATTGGAGCGGGGAGAGTTTTGCAAGAGGGAGACCGATTAGTAGAGAGTTACAATAGTCCAGACGAGAATGAATAAGTGAAACAGTCAGAGTTTTTGCAGAGTCGAAATTAAGAAAAGGGCGAATTCTAGAAATGTTTTTGAGATGCAGGTAAGAAGAGCGAGCCAGTGATCGGATGTAGGGGGTGAATGAAAGGTCAGAATCAAGGATGACCCCAAGGCAGCGGGCATGTTGCTTTGGAGTAATGGTGGAACCGCACACGGAGATGGCAATGTCAGGCAAAGGTAGGTTAGTAGAGGGAGAGAACACGAGGAGTTCAGTTTTTGACAGGTTTAGTTTCAGATAGAGGGAGGACATGATGTTAGAGACAGCGGTAAGACAATCACTGGTGTTTTCTAAAAAGGTCGGTGTGATATCGGGAGCAGAAGTGTATAATTGGGTGTCGTCAGCATAGAGATGGTACTGGAAACCAAATCTACTGATTGTTTGTCCAATAGGGGCAGTATACAACGAGAAGAGTAGGGGGCCTAGGACTGATCCTTGAGGAACCCCAACAGTAAGGGGAAGGTGAGAGGAGGAGGAACCAGCAAAACATACAGTGAAGGATCGGTCAGAGAGATAGGAGGAGAACCAGGAGAGAACGGTGTCCTTGAGGCCGATGGAGCGGAGCATAGTGAGGAGGAGCTGATGATCCACAGTGTCAAATGCTGCAGAGAGATCCAAGAGAATTAGCATGGAGTAGTGACCATTAGATTTAGCTGTTAGTAGGTCATTAGAGACTTTAATGAGGGCAGTTTCAGTAGAGTGTAAAGAGCGGAAGCCAGATTGAAGAGGGTCGAGAAGAGAGTTATCTGAGAGATAGCGGGTAAGACGGGAGTGGACCAGGCGTTCGAGGAGTTTAGAGATGAAGGGAAGATTAGAGACAGGTCTATAATTAGCGGCACAGTTTTGATCGAGGGATGGTTTTTTAAGTAATGGATGTATGATGGCATGCTTAAATGAGGAGGGAAAAATACCGGAAGTGAGGGAAAGGTTGAATATTTTTGTTAGGTGAGAGGTGATAGCCGGGGAAAGGGACTGGAGGAGATGTGACGGAATGGGGTCACTGGTGCAAGTGGTCGGGCGCGAAGATGCAAGGAGCCTGCTTACTTCTTCTTCTGTAACTGCTTCAAAGTCAGAGAGTGAACTAGATGCAGTGGGGGAGGGAGGACAGTGCATGGTATGAAGAGATTGGGAGATGATTTCCTGTCGAATGTGGTCAATTTTTTCTTTGAAGTAATTGGCCAGATCGTCAGCATGGAGATCCGTGGTTGGGGCCTGCTCTCTTGGGTTGAGTAGGGACTGGAACGTGTCAAAGAGACGTTTAGGGTTATTGGACAGGGAGGTGATGAGGGTGTTGAAGTAGGTTTGTTTGGAGAGGTGAAGGGCAGAATTGTATGTCTTTAGCATGAACTTATAATGGATGAAATCTTCGGGTAGATTAGATTTTCTCCACAGACGTTCTGCGCACCTGGAGCACCGCTGCAGGAAACGTGTTTGCAGCGTGTGCCACGGTTGTTGCCGTCTGTGCCGAGTTGTTTTATGTATAGGAGGAGCAGCTTCATCCAGAGCACTTTGCAGGGTTTCATTGTAATGCTTCAATGCAGAATCAGGACATGAGATGGAGGAAATAGGGGCCAATGAGGACTGCAAGTTCATCATAAGTTTCTGGGTGTTAATGGCCTGTATGTTTCTATAGGTGTGGAAAGTGGGGGTGACCTGAGCGGGATGGCAGTTCTTGATAGAGAATGAAAGAAGGTTGTGGTCAGAGAGCGGGAGAGGGGAGTTTGTGAAGTCATCCACTGAGCAAAGTCGGGAGAAGACCAAGTCAAGGGAGTTTCCATCTTCATGTGTTGGAGAGTTAGTATGCTGCGAGAGGCCAAAAGAGGAGGATAGAGATAAAAGGTGAGAAGCAGATGGGGAGAGGGGAGAGGCAATGGGGATGTTGAAATCACCCATGATAAGGGTGGGGGTGTCACAGGAGAGAAAGTGTGGAAGCCAGGTGGCAAAGTGATCCAGGAACTGATGAGAGGGGCCGGGAGGACGATACACCACCGCCACTCGCATGGAGAAGGGGACGTAGAGTCTGACCACATGGACCTCAAAGGAAGGGAAGACAAGTGAGGGTACTTGGGGGATAACTTGGAAAGTACATTTGGGTGAAAGGAGCAGACCAACGCCTCCACCTGCTCTGTTGTCTGATCTTGGGGTATGAGAAAAGTGTAGTCCACCATATGAAAGAGCAGCAGCAGCGGTGGTGTCTGACTGCTGGATCCAGGTTTCAGTAAGAGCCAGGAGATTAAGAGAATTAGAAAGGAAGAAGTCATGAATGAAGGAGAGTTTATTACACACAGAGCGAGAATTCCAAAGGGCACAATTGAAAGAGACAGCAGGCATGCAGGGAATATTAATAAGGTTAGAGGGGTTTCTGGGTGTAGCAATTGGGAGGTTTGACTGGCTATAACATGGGGGGCCGGGGTTTGGAGATATGTCTCCAGCGACTAGGAGAAGGAGGATCGAAAGAGTGAGCAGATGGTTAAGTGATTTGTGAGAGCGTCTCTTGTGTTGGATGTTGGGACTGAATGGATCTGTGCTGTTAAGCAATGTGAATAGAGCATGAGTGCTATACATAGGAGAGGCAAGGACAGAGGGGCCGATATGGATGGAGTGTAGAGAGTTAATGCAAGGGCGGTGAATGTGAGTGAATGCAGCAGCCAGAATATAGATTATACAAATAAATATGGTGAGTATTTGTGCTGTTTCAAATGAATATGGATTAGATTTAGTTTTTCTTACCTGTCTCCTGCCCTGTCTAACTGCCATGTTATAACTGCCGAGTACTTACTTATGTTCCAGTATTGGTCTGGCTCTCTCCTGGATCGTTCTTGTGGCCTGTCTGCCCTGCATAAGCTAAGTTCTGCTTGTGTTACTTTTGTTTGCTATATTTTCTGTCCAGCTTGCTATTTTGGTTTTTCTTGCTTGCTGGAAGCTCTGAGACGCAGAGGGAGCACCTCCGTACCGTTAGTCGGTGCGGAGGGTCTTTTTGCCCCCTCTGCGTGGTTGTTTGTAGGTTTTTGTGCTAACCGCAAAGCTATCTTTCCTATCCTCGGTCTATTCAGTAAGTCGGGCCTCACTTTGCTAAAATCTATTTCATCTCTGTGTTTGTATTTTCATCTTAACTCACAGTCATTATATGTGGGGGGCTTTCCTTTGGGGAATTTCTCTGAGGCAAGGTAGGCTTATTTTTCTATCTTCAGGGCTAGTTAGTTTCTCAGGCTGTGCCGAGTTGCATAGGGAGCGTTAGGCGCAATCCACGGCTACCTCTAGTGTGGTATGATAGGATTAGGGATTGCGGTCAGCAGAGTTCCCACGTCTCAGAGCTCGTCCTATGTTAGTAACTATCAGGTCACTTTGTGTGCTCTTAACCACTAGGCCCATTGTGGTTCTGAATCACCTGTTCATAACAGCTTCCCGACTGGTTTCGACTCACATAGCATGCATTAGGTGGCACTGGGCGGCCCGCATATATCTGCGTCAGTAATAGGCCGTAAACCAGATGCTTTGCATTGCTTGTGTGAACAACGCCACATACAGACTAGTATCGCTTATTTTTTTATGCACTAATGCCAAACAGGATTGACACTGGTTGTTTCATTGGTATTTTTTGCACCTGTGTATTTGCCATCATTAATTGTGTCTGCCGCACCCTGCTAGTGCATTCGGTTGGAGGCTTCAGCAGGTAAACATCTCTGCATTTTTCTCTGTGACTTTTTTCAATTTTTTTGGAGGATTTTTAAGTCCTCTTTTTGTGTCGGTGAGTTTTTATTCTAGGTTTAGCGTTAGGACTGGCAAAATGTAAGGACCCTTGACGTGGGTTGCCAGCTTACGTTTTGAGGCCCCAATATAAACTAATACCTTACATACATTGATATGTGTTTTTTTTTTTTGCACTTTATCTTGAAGGGTGCGGGCGGACCAAGATGGCTCTGTAATCTGTTGGCCTCTATTCACATAGCATGCATTAGGTGGCACTGGGCGGCCCGCATATATCTGCGTCAGTAATAGGCCATAAACCAGATGCTTTGCATTGCTTGTGTGAACAACGCCACATACAGACTAGTATCGCTTATTTTTTTTCTGTGCACTAATGCCAAACAGCCAACACTGGATTGACACTGGTTGTTTCATCGGTATTTTTTGCACCTGTGTATTTGCCATCATTAATTGTGTCCGCCGCACCCTGCTAGTGCATTCGGTTGGAGGCTTCAGCAGGTAAACATCTCTGCATTTTTCTCTGACTTTTTTCAATTTTTTGGAGGATTTTTAAGTCCTCTTTTTGTGTGTGTAGACTCTGACTTCTGGTTTGTCCCCGACTATTCCTCTGACTCCCCCCTGTGTACTGCGCTGACCTCTCTGTGTATGACCTTGGCTTGTCTGACTTCTCTTTCATTACCTGTGGCACATGTGTTGTTCTTCAGTGTTGCTGTGCTGTGTGTACAACCGCTTTTCCCTCACCAGCACCCCCCGGTGGAGGTTGCACTATACTGCACTGCAGCAGCACACTACATTATAGCTGACCACACATTTAAAGGGGATTTTTTCATTTTTTTTTCTGTGGTCATGGATCTGCTTTGCAACCTGGCGGATCAAGTGTCCAGTTTGACACAGATGGTGTGAGATTTTTCGGTGGAACATCGGGTCCTTGTCACGTCTCATACTCTCTAACAAAAAGAACTGATGGAGACTGTTAAGACCATGCAGGGAACCACCCCAATGCTTTTAGTCAACCTGGTTAGTTCAGTCTCACACGTCCAGATAATTCCGGAAAAATCGGTACCGGAATTATCCGTGTCCGTGTGTCCATGTGCTCACGTGGCACATCAGTGTGGCACACGTGCGGCATCCGTGTGCCGCCCATGTGCCGACTGGGTACCACATGCACCGTGCAGGAGACAGCGCTACAGTTAAGCGCTGTCCCCTGCATCTGGTGCTGAAGCCGCCATTCATTTCTTCTCTCCAGCAGCTTTCGCTGGAGAGAAGATATGAAAAATCGTTTTTGCTGTTTAAAAAAAAGATCCCTGTCCCAAACCTATGGGAGGTGGAGCCGCATATTCATCACTGTAATGGGCAGCACCACGTGACCGCTCAAACAGGAGGAGCTGCGGTGAGGAGAAGAAACAGCGAAGGAGCCGGGTAAGTATTTTATTAACAGCGGGGGGGGGGGGGGGGGCGCACAGGGGGTGGGAGGGGGTTGGGGACAGGGATCTTTTTTTTAAACACCCCAAAAAAAAAAAAAAAAAAAAAAAAGATTTTCCATATCTTCTCTCCAGCGAACACTGCTGGAGAGAAGAAATGAATGGCGGCTTCAGCACCACGCTGGGGGGACAGCGCTTACTGTAGCGCTGTCTCCTGCATGGCACACGTACTGCACACGGACAACATCCGTGTGCAGTACGTGTTTTACACGGACCTATTGACTTTAATGGGTCCGTGTAATTGTCACACTCACGCCCTGACTGGTGGGCGTGAGCTCGGGGGGTTTGTGGCCCCACTGTGCCACAAACCAGACTACCCTGGAAGGGGCGTGACTATGACAGCTGCCTGGGTTTTCACTGGAGCCTCTGATGGTGAGGACAGGCTTGTGCAGCAGGCAGCTGCCAGGTGCTACTCCAGGGTGGTGTCTGGCTGTGGCTGCTGATCCCACTTGGGAGACAGGAACACCTGGATTGGTGCGGGCATTAGGCAGGACTGGCAGAAGAGCACGGCTGGAACACAGACGAGTGGGCTGGCACGGCTGAGACAGGGCTGGCAGAGACACGGCAGAGAACTCAGGGCTGGCAGAGACACGGCAGGAAACAGGATGGGCTAGGACAGCAGGAACACAGGACTGGAAGGCAGGGCAGGAACGGCAGGCCTGGCAGGAACACAGGATTGGGAGGCACTGCAGAGAACACAGGACTGGAAGGCAGGGCAGGAACGGCAGGACTGGCAGGAACACAGGATACACAGGACTGGTTGATGTGGTGTATGAATCAGGCTGCACTCAGATGACACCCGAGTGCAGTCCTATTGTGAGTGTGATGAAGGGACAGGTAGGGACCTGTACACACAGAAGATGCAGGTACGGAAACAAGCCAGAAGGAAAGGAGAATGAAGGAACAGGTAGGGACCTGTTCACACAGGAGGTGCAGGAAAGGAAACAAGCAGAAAGGAATGAGGTATGAAGAAACAGGTAGGGACCTGTTCACACAGGAGGACCAAGTAACAAGTAGAAGGTGGAACTAAGAGAAGAGAAGGAGAAGGCAGAGCCAAGGGCGGAGCCGCAAGAGGCGGAGCCAAGAGCTGAGACGCTGGAGGCGGAGCCAAGAGCGGAGACGCTGGAGGCGGAGCCAAGAGCGGAGACGCTGGAGGCGGAGCCAAGAGCAGAGACGCTGGAGGTGGAGCCAAGAGCAGAGACGCTGGAGGCGGAGCCAAGAGCGGAAATGCTGGAGGCGGAGCCAAGAGCGGAGACGCTGGAGGTAATGCCAAGAGCGGAGATGCTGGAGGCGGAGCCAAGAGCAGAGACGGAGCCAAGTGCAGAGACACAGGAGGCGGAGTCAGATAGTACCGCAAAGAGCGGAGCCAGATAGAACCGCAAAGAGCGGAGCCACAGAGCAAAGCCAGAGAGTGCGAAGCAAGGTCTGAGTGCAGAGCCGCAAGAGTGCGGAGTGTAAGCAAACAGAAAACACAAGGAAAGAAAGCAGGGAAGGAAGCCACAGACAAGGAGACCGAGAAAAGACAAAGTACAGACAAGGCAATAGAACAAGACATGGGGACAAAGACACAGGGACCAGGATATTCTGCCTCCTGGAGGGCGGACTACAAGATCAAGGCAAAAGCACAGAGAAAAGCTCAGAGAGAGTAACTCAGAGCAAGGCCAGGCAAACTCAGCAGCTAAACACTAACTGAGCTAACACATTGCACAGGCCCAGACCACCTGGTGGAGCTGCACTATATACAGGAGGCCTCTTGGTAATTGGTCAGGAACTGATTGGACAGGTGCACCTGATTCCTATAAGAACCAGAGAGTTCAGGTGCCGGCCCCCTATACACATAGCCATGAGGCATGCAGAGAGCAGAGACACAGAACATGGAGCTGGCATTAAAGAGAAAGCACATCATGGCCTGGAGCAGTGGGTAAGATTGTGTGAGAGATGTGAGGCCATGCTGTGATGCCAGCAGAGTTGTTACAGTAATACGTGCGCTCCCACGAACACTGACATGTCTCCGTGTTTTCCAAACGGACACACGGTCCGTGAAAACACGCTGACATGTGCAGAGACACATTGATTTTAATGTGTCTACGTGAGTCAGTGTCTCCGGTACGTGAGGAAACTGTCACCTCACGTACCGGAGCCACTGACGTGTGAAACCGGCCTTAGTCGGTAGATGTTATTTTGCATTCTGGCGAACCCTTGGTTCAGCTTCCTGACACCTTTTCGGGTGAAAAAGATAAATTTCATATGTTCAGGGAAAGCTGTAAGTTATTGTTTTCCCTTAGACCTCGATCATCTGGGAATGAAACTCAGCGGGTAGGGATTATTATCTCCTTACTTAGGCAGGGTCCCCAATCTTGGGCTTTTCTCACTGCCCCTCACTGCTCCTGAACGGATGTCTGTAGATAGGTTCTTTGAGGCCCTAGGACTTATCCAGGGCCGGACTGGGACTAAAATTCAGCCCTGGCATTTGAAGTTACACAGGCCCACTTGTCACATGGTAACTGTATAATATCTTTGTACACTTGTAGGCAGGGACGGTTTTAGGCAAAGTGGGGCCCTAGGCAAAGTTTAAAATGGGGCCCCAAATGCTAATATATTGCACATCACACAAAAGCATTTTGGTTGTATTTACATGCGCTGATTTCAGGCCGCTAAATGAGTTTGATCGACAATACTGAAGTTGTTCACCGCTTGTATCCCAGCCTCTTTCCACCAGCTGAGGAATAATGATGGGACAGAAGGATCACTAATAGATCACAGATAACCATACAGTATCATGTTATCAGCAGCACATCTACAGTTTACACCAGCGATGTGCTGCTGAGAACAATGATTTTTGCTCCAGCAAAAACAATCTGAATATGCAGCATATTACTTGTTTAGTAAAGTACACCCCATAGTCCTCCATATATTATAATGTGCACCATAGTCCTCCATATAGTATAATACACTCCCTATAGTCCTCCCTATATTAAAATACACTGCTCAGTCCTCGATATTGAATAATGCACTCCTCAGTCCTCGATATAGAATAATGCACTCCTCAGTCCCCCATATAGTATAATACACTCCTCAGTCCTCCATATAGTATAATACACTCCTCAGTCCTCCATATAGTATAATACACTCCTCAGTTCTCCATATAGTATAATACACTCCTCAGTTCTCCATATAGTATGATACACTCCTCATGGACCTCCATATATTAAAATACACAGCTTAGTCCTTCATAAAGCATAATACACTCCTCATAGTGCTCCATATAGTATAATACACTCCTCATAGTCCTCCATATATTAAAATACACTCCTCAGTCTTCCATACAGTATAATACACTCCTCATAGTGCTCCATATATTAAAATACACTCAGTCCTCCATATAGTATAATACACTCATCAGTCCTCCATATATTATAATACACTCCTTAGTCTTCCATATAGCATAATACACTCCTCAGTCCTCCATATAGTATAATACACTCCCCAGTTCTCCATATAGTATAATACACTCCTCATAGTCCTCTATATATTAAAATATACTGCTTAGTCCTCCATATAGTATAATGCACTCCTCATAGTGCTCCATATAGTATAACACACTCCTCATAGTCCTCCAAATATTAAAATATACTCCTCCGCCCCCCATACAGTATAATACTCGTAGTGCTCCATATAGTATAATGTATTCCCCATAGTCCTCAATACAGTATAATGCAGCCCACATATAGTATAATGCTGCCACCCCACAGAGTATAATGCAGCCACCCCACAGAATGTAATGTAGCCCCCTGAGTATAATGCAACCCTGCCATACAATACAATGCAACACCCCCATAGAATATAATGCAGCCCCCTCATTTGGTATAATGCAGCCCCTCCATAGAATATATGGTAGCCCCCTCATAGAGTATAATGCAGCCCCCATAGAATTTAATGTAGCCCCCTCATAGAGTATAATGAAGCCCCCATACATTATAATCTAGCCTCCATAAAATATAATGCTGCCCCCCATAAAATACAATGTAGCCCCCTCAGAGTATGATGCAATCACCCCTCCTAGAATATAATAAATTTAATACATAGAATACATTTACTATATAGAATATAATGCAGCCCCATAGAATATAATACAGCCCACCTCCCCACAGAATATAATGTAGCCCCATAAGAGTATGATGCAATCCTCCCTCATAGAATAAAATACAGCCCCCCATAGAATATAATGTAGCCCCCAGTGAATATAATACAGACCACCTCCCCATAGAATATAATGTAGCCCCATCAAAGAGTATGATGCAGTCCTCCCTTATAAAATCTAATACAGCCCCCCATAGAATATAATGTAAACCCCCCCATAGAATATAATACAGTCCACCTCCCCATAGAATATAATGTAGCCCCAACAAAGAGTATGATGCAATCCTCCCTCATAGAATATAATACAGCCCCCCTTAGAATATAATGTAGGCCCCCAGAGAATATAATTCAGCCAACCTCCCCATAGAATATAATACAGCCCCCATAGAATATAATGGAACCCCCAGATAATATAATACAGCCCCCCATAGAATATAATGTAGCCCCCCCCAGAGAATATAATACAGCCCACCTCTCCATAGAATATAGTGTAGCCCCATCAAAGAGTATGATGCAATACTCCCCCATAGAATATAATACAGCCCCCCATAGAATATAATACAGCCCCCCATAGAATTTAATGTAGGCCCCATAGATAATACAGCCCTCCCCCATAGAATATAATACAGCCCCCCATAGAATCTAATACAGCCCTCCCCCATATAATATAATACAGCCCCCACAGAATATAATACAGCCCCCCATAGAATCTAATACAGCCCTTCCCCATAGAATCTAATACAGCCTTCCCCCATAGAATATAATACAGCCCCATAGAATATAATACAGCCCCCCATAGAATCTTATACAGCCCTCCCCATAGAATATAATCACCCTCCCACCCCCAAGAATGGCCCCACAGTCTGGAAATCAGTCATTGAAATATTTAAAAAACACACAATCCTCACCTCTTCTCATGCCCTGCGCTGCTCCCGGTGCTCCCAGCTCGGCTCCAGTCTCAGCGGCTGCAGTCTGCACGGCACACAGCAGGTATGCAATGAAGTGATGTCATTGTGCACCCGCAGTGTCAGAGGCAGAGGGGAATGACGCTCTCTGCTCCATCATTGCCGGTATAGTTCAATGCGGCGGCGGTGGCGGGGGGGTCGGCACTGATGGAAGGTGACTGGCTGGGGGTCCCTGGGGCAGCAGGGGCCCTAGGCAGCTGCCTGGTCTGCCTGTCACTAACGCTGGACCTGATCTCACCCCATAAATGTAAGGAGGCTCTGACATTATAGGAGTCAATTTCCCTAATATGTACCAGTATGCTCTAAGTATATGGCCGGCGTCACACTAGCGAGTTTTATGGACGTATGAGCGCATAACGTTCCTAGAAAGCACCCAGGCTCGAGTTCATATGAGGACAACCAGCAGAGGGCGCCTCACCGCGAATGAAGGTAAATATAGGTCATTGACCTACTTTACCTTCATTCCCTGGGGTTTTACAGCCACGAGCACCGCTGCATTAGCAGAGCTCCTGGCTGTAAAATATTTTAACCCCTTCAGATAGATTTACATCGTGGGACGTTACAGATCTTCGGAAGGTATGTATATTGTTGGTTTATTATTTTTTCTTTGTTACAGAGCGAGGGTCTTTGTTATGACCTGGTGGTTAAGAGGCCACACTGATATGACCTGGTGGCTAAAACGCAACATGGAGCGAGCTCTGAGAAGGTGGTATCTCTACTGACCGCAGTCCCTAATCCTAACAAGAACACTAGAAATAGCCGTGGGATGTTCCTGACTCTCCCTAGACACCTCTTCACAGCCTAAGAAATAACTACCCCTAAAGAAGGAAATAGAAAGCTATCTTGCCTCAGAGAAAACCCCCAAAAGGAAAGATAGCCCCCCACAAATATTGAATGTGAATGGAGAGGGAAATGACATACACAGAAATGAAATCAGAATTCAGCAAAGGAAGCCAATACTAAACTAGATAGACAGAGAGAAAAGGATACTGTGCGGTCAGTATAAAAAACTACAAAATCCACGCAGAGTTTACAAAAATGAACTCCACACCGACTCACGGTGTGGAGGGTCAAATCTGCTTTCCCAGAGCTTCCAGCTAGCCTGAATAACACATAGTGACAAGCTGGACAAAAAGAGACATATTTGCAAAGCAATAGAGTCCGAACAAATGGACAAACAAAAACTAGCAAAAACTTATCTTTTGCAGACAAGGACTGGCCATATGAGAATTCCAAGAAGAGAACCAAATCCAACCAAGAACATTGACAGCAGGCATGGACTAAAGCCCAGAGCAGGTTTAAATAGCAAACCCAAGCAAGGCGATTAGTGAAGGCAGCTGCTACAGCTACCTAAAGGAGCAGCAGTTCCACTCGAAACCACCAGAGGGAGCCCAAGGGCAGAACTCACAAAAATACCATTAGCAACCACAGGAGGGAGCTCCAGAACGGAATTCACAACAGTACCCCCCCCTTGAGGAGGCGTCACCGAACCCTCACCAGAGCTCCCAGGCCAATCAGGACGAGCCAAATGGAAAGCACGAACCAAATCGGCAGCATGAACATCGGAGGCAACAACCCAAGAATTATCCTCCTGGCCATAACCCTTCCACTTGACCAGATACTGAAGCTTCCGCCTCGAAAAACGAGAATCCAAAATCTTCTCCGCCACATATTCCAATTCCCCCTCAACCAACACCGGAGCAGGAGGATCAACGGAGGGAACCATAGGTACCACATATCTCCGCAACAAGGATCTATGGAACACATTATGAATGGAAAAGGAAGCTGGAAGGGCCAAAACGAAAAGACACTGGATTGATAATTTCAGAAATCTTATAGGGCCCAATAAAGCGAGGCTTGAACTTAGGGGAAGAAACCTTCATAGGAACATGACGAGAAGACAACCAGACCAAATCACCAACATGAAGCCGGGGACCAACACACCGACGACGGTTATCAAAACGTTGAGCCTTTTCCTGATACAACGTCAAATTGTCCACCACATGAGTCCAAATTTGCTGCAACCTGTCCACCACGGAATCCACACCAGGACAGTCAGAAGGCTCAAGCTGCCCTGAAGAAAAACGAGGATGAAAACCAAAGTTACAAAAGAAAGGCGAAACCAAGGTAGCAGAACTAGCCCGATTATTAAGGGCAAACTCGGCCAACGGCAAAAAGGTCACTCAATCATCCTGATCAGCAGACACGAAGCATCTCAAATAGGTTTCCAAGGTCTGATTGGTTCGCTCCATTTGGCCATTTGTCTGAGGATGGAATGCTGAAGAAAAAGACAAATCAATGCCCATTCTAGCACAAAAGGACCGCCAAAACCTAGAAACGAACTGGGAACCTCTGTCAGACACAATATTCTCCAGAATACCATGCAAACGAACCACATGCTGATAAAACAATGGAACCAAATCAGAGGAGGAAGGCAACTTAGGCAACGGCACCAAATGGACCATCTTAGAAAACCGGTCACAAACCACCCAGATGACAGACATCTTCTGAGAGACAGGAAGATCAGAAATAAAATCCATGGAAATATGCGTCCAGGGCCTCTCAGGAATAGGCAAAGGCAAAAGCAACCCGCTGGCATGGGAACAGCAAGGCTTAGCCCGAGCACAGGTCCCACAGGACTGCACAAACGAACGCACATCCCGTGACAAGTAAGGCCACCAAAAGGACCTAGCCACCAAATCTCTGGTACCGAAAATCCCAGGGTGACCAGCCAACACCGAACAATGAACCTCAGAAATTACCCTACTAGTCCATCTATCAGGAACAAACAATTTCTCCACAGGACAGCGGTCAGGTTTATCAGCCTGAAACTCCTGAAGTACCCGGCGCAAATCAGGGGAGATGGCAGAAAGAATCACCCCTTCCTTGAGGATCCCAGGCGGCTCAAGAACTCCCGGAGAATCAGGCAAAAAACTCCTAGAAAGGGCATCAGCCTTCACATTCTTAGAACCAGGAATATACGAGACCACAAAATCAAAACGTGAGAAAAACAGAGACCACCGAGCCTGTCTAGGATTCAACCGCTTAGCAGACTCAAGGTAAATCAGATTCTTGTGATCAGTCAAGACCACCACGCGATGCTTGGCTCCCTCAAGCCAATGTCGCCACTCCTCAAATGCCCACTTCATAGCCAACAACTCCCGATTGCCGACATCATAATTACGCTCAGCAGGCGAAAACTTTCTGGAGAAGAAAGCACACGGTTTCATCAAAGAGCCATCAGAATTTCTCTGAGACAAAACGGCTCCTGCCCCAATCTCAGAAGCATCAACCTCAACCTGAAAAGGGAGAGAAACATCTGGCTGACGCAACACAGGGGCAGAAGTAAAACAACGTTTAAGCTCCTGAAAGGCCTCAACAGCCGCAGAGGACCAACTCACCACATCAGCGCCCTTCCTCGTCAAATCGGTCAGAGGCTTCACCACACTAGAAAAATTAGCAATAAAGCGGCGATAAAAATTGGCACAGCCCAAAAATTTCTGAAGGCTCTTTACAGATGTAGGTTGAGTCCAATCATGAATGGCCTGGACTTTAACAGGGTCCATTTCAATAGCCGAGGGGGAAAAATGAAACCCAAAAAAGAAACCTTCTGAACTCCAAAGAGGCACTTAGACCCCTTCACAAACAACGCATTAGCACGAAGGACCTGAAATACCATCCTAACCTGCTTTACATGAGACTCCCAATCATCGGAGAAAACCAAAATATCATCCAAATACACAATCATGAATTTATCCAGATAATTCCGGAAGATATCATGCATAAAGGACTGAAATACCGATGGAGCATTAGAGAGCCCGAATGGCATCACAAGATATTCAAAATGGCCTTAGGGCGTATTAAATGCTGTTTTCCATTCATCACCTTGTTTAATACGCACGAGATTATACGCCCCTCGAAGGTTGATTTTAGTAAACCAACTGGCACCCTTATTCCGAGCAAACAAATCAGAAAGTAAAGGTAAAGGGTACTGGAATTTGACAGTAATCTTATTGAGAAGGCGATAATCTATACAGGGTCTCAAGGAGCCATCCTTCTTGGCAACAAAAAAAAATCCCGCTCCCAACGGTGACGAAGACGGGCGAATATGCCCCTTCTCCAAGGACTCCTTTACATAACTCCGCATAGCGGCATGCTCTGGCACAGACAGATTGAAAAGTCGGCCCTTAGGGAACTTACAGCCAGGAATCAAATTAATGGCACAATCTCAGTCCCTATGAGGAGGCAGGGAACTGGACTTGGGCTCATCAAATACATCCTGGAAATCCGACAAAAACTCAGGAACTTCAGAAGAAGGGGACGAGGAAATGGACATCAAAGGAATATCACTATGTATCCCCTGACAACCCCAACCAGTTACAGACATAGATCTCCAATCCAGCACTGGGTTATGTACCTGTAACCATGGAAAACCCAGCACAACAACATCATGCAAATTATGCAACACCAAAAAGCGAATATTTTCCTGATGTGCTGGAGCCATGTACATGGTTAACTGAGTCCAATACTGAGGTTTATTCTTGGCCAATGGCGTAGCATCAATCCCCCTTAAGGGAATAGGACTTTGCAAAGGCTCCAAGGAAAAACCACAGCGCTTGGCAAATTCTAAGTCCATTAAGTTCAGGGCAGCGCCAGAATCCACAAATGCCATAACAGAAAAGGACGACAATGAGCAAATCAGGGTAACAGACAAGAGAAATTTAGGCTGTACAGTACTAATGGTAACAGACCCAGGAACCCTCCTAGTACGTTTAGGGCAATCAGAAATAGCATGAGCAGAATCACCACAGTAAAAACACAGGCCATTCTGACGTCTGAATTTCTGTCTTTCTGCTCTAGTCAAAATCCTATCACATTGCATAGAGTCAGGACTTTGCTCAGAGGACACTGCCATATAGTGCACAGCTTTGCGCTCACGCAAGCGCCGATCAATCTGAATGGCTAGAGACATAGATTCGCTCAAACCGGTAGGCGTAGGAAAGCCCACCATAACATCTTTAAGGGTTTCAGAAAGACCTTTTCTGAAAATAGCAGCCAGAGCCTCTTCATTCCACTTAGTGAGCACAGACCATTTTCTAAATTTCTGGCAGTATAACTCTGCCGCTTCTTGACCCTGACACAGGGCCAACAGTGTTTTCTCAGCATGCTCTACTGAGTTAGGTTCGTCATACAACAATCCGAGCGCTTGAAAAAATGCATCCACACTCAACAATGCCAGATCCCCTGTTTCAAGAGCAAAAGCGAAGTCTTGAGGATCACCACGCAGTAAGGATATGATGATTTTTACTTGCTGAATGGGATCACCAGAAGAACGGGGTTTCAAAGCTAAAAACAATTTGCAGCTATTTTTAAAGTTCAAAAACTTGGATCTGTCCCCAAAAAACAAATCAGGAGTAGAAATTCTAGGCTCAAGAGCCGGAGTCTGGACAATATAATCTTGGATACTCTGGACTCTTGCAGCAAGTTGATACACACGAGAAAACAAACTCTGAACCTCCATAACAGAGCATATATTCAGCACCACCCAGATATCAAGAGGAAAAAAAAGACAGAACAGAGTACAGAAAAAAAAATGGTTCAGAACTTTCTTTTCCTTCTTTTGAGATGCATTTAATTCATTTCTGGCCTGCTGTACTGTTATGACCTGGTGGTTAAGAGGCCACACTGATATGACCTGGTGGCTAAAACGCAACATGGAGCGAGCTCTGAGAAGGTGGTATCTCTACTGACCGCAGTCCCTAATCCTAACAACAACACTAGAAATAGCCGTGGGATGTTCCTGACTCTCCCTAGACACCTCTTCACAGCCTAAGAAATAACTACCCCTAAAGAAGGAAATAGAAAGCTATCTTGCCTCAGAGAAAACCCCCAAAAGGAAAGATAGCCCCCCACAAATATTGACTGTGAATGGAGAGGGAAATGACGTACACAGAAATGAAATCAGAATTCAGCAAAGGAGGCCAATACTAAACTAGATAGACAGAGAGAAAAGGATACTGTGCGGTCAGTATAAAAAACTACAAAATCCACGCAGAGTTTACAAAAATGAACTCCACACCGACTCACGGTGTGGAGGGTCAAATCTGCTTTCCCAGAGCTTCCAGCTAGCCTGAATAACACATAGTGACAAGCTGGACAAAAAGAGACATATTTGCAAAGCAATAGAGTCCAAACAAATGGACAAACAAAAACTAGCAAAAACTTATCTTTTGCAGACAAGGACTGGCCATATGAGAATTCCAAGGAGAGAACCAAATCCAACCAAGAACATTGACAGCAGGCATGGACTAAAGCCCAGAGCAGGTTTAAATAACAAACCCAAGCAAGGCGATTAGTGAAGGCAGCTGCTACAGCTACCTAAAGGAGCAGCAGTTCCACTCGAAACCACCAGAGGGAGCCCAAGGGCAGAACTCACAAAAATACCATTAGCAACCACAGGAGGGAGCTCCAGAACGGAATTCACAACAGGTCTTCAGATGGATTGAGCGTAGAATAAAATATTACAACAACCTTTGTGTTTATTTCATTAAAATACTTTTTAATAATGTGTTTGTGTTTTTTAAACCCTTTACTACTATTGGATTAATAATGGATAGGTGTCATAATTGACGCCTCTCCATTATTAATTTGGCTTAATGTCACCTTACAATAGCAAGGTGGCATTAACCCTTCATTACCCCATATCCCACCACTACACGGGAATGGGAAGAGAGTGGCCAAGTGCCAGAATAGGCGCTTCTTCCAGATGTGCCTTTTCTGGGGTGGCTGGGGGCAGATGTTTTTAGCCAGGGGGGGGGGGCAATAACCATGGACCCTCTCCAGGCTATTAATATCTGCCCTCAGTCACTGGCTTTACTACTCTGGTGGAGAAAATTGCGCGGGAGCCAACGCCAATTTTTTCTGCCATTTAACCCTTTAATAGCTAGAACGGCCAAATTTTGCATATACACACTACTAACATTAGTAGTGTGGAATATGCAAAAAAAAAATGAGGATATGAGATGGTTTACTGTATGTAAACCATGTCTCATATCATGTCGGGTTTAGGAAGGAGATAGCAAAAGCCGACAATTGAATTACCGGCTTTAAAGCTTGCTCGCGCTGTATGAAATATTAATATATATACATATGTGTCTACTGACATGTATATATATAGAGAGAGAGAGAGAGAGAGACAGTATATATGTTTTTATGTTTTTTTTTAACACATGCATCAATTGTATATCCGTGTGTCGGTTTTGCAAGCCTGCGAGAAAAACACGCAGTACGGATGCCATACGGATTACATACGGAGGATGCCATGCGCAAAATACGCTGACACACCCTGCCTACGGAGGAGCTACGGACCACTATTTTGGGGACTTTTCTGCGTATTACGGCCGTAATATACCGTATTGTCTTACGCCGAGTGTGACGCCGGCCTAAGACTCCCCATAGGCACTGGAGTTAGTTGTGTAGATGCTTGCTATTTTAGAACCACCAGTTTTCTGGGAACTGGAGACCCTAGAGAATCATCATTAAATGCAAGTAACGTAAATAGAATTTTGCAAAACCTTTTTGGCAGCAAATTTTGCACTACGAAGCACACATATGGAGTCTGTAGAGTCTGTAAGCACAAGGGTACCTATAGCAGTTGTAGTTATACCGGAGCCTACACAGGCCCATAAAGGTCCGGTTCAACCATATTAGAAGAAAAATACTATTAAAGACCTAAACTAGTTGAGAGCACAAGCTTTAAGTTACGCAACATACAGTGCAAATTACAGTGCAAATTCTATTTTACAAAGGGAACATTTTCTTTTAGTTTATTTATCATCAGGTAAGATGAACTATAAAACATTGTCTTCAAACCCTATATCTTAATTTTCAGTTCATTGTTTTAATTTGGCTGAATAAACATTCAGGCTGTACGTACGGGACTTACCTTATACCACTGTTTTATTTGGCTGAATAAACATTCAGGCTGTACGTACGGGACTTACCTTATACCACTGTTTGTATGTGTTTACCTGCAGTATGATATATAATGAATATAACTTGTCATGTAAACTAATAAGAGTAAAATAGCACTAAACTGGGTTATGTGTATCATTTAAACTTAAACTCACTGATGACAAAGGAGATTTTAATTTTAGATGAAGAAAGTTCTAAGTAAATATGTGGTAAGCTGCAGGAATCACCAAAGAAGAGATCAGCTACCTACTCCCTTGGCAGACCTCTTGGCTGTCAGCCATGATAGATGACATTGTGTGAATGTAGCTGACTCAAGAAGAACCAATTAAAGCATACAAAAATCTTAGATTAACATATTTATAATTATCCAGTCATCACTGTTTTATGCATGTGTACTCTTAAGAAATCTGTAAGGGTCTCGTATTGTTCTTTCAGTATATCACATAGATTCAAAATCAAATAGCGAATGGAGTGGTTTGGCGGCCAAGCTAAAATCTAGATTCCTCAAACTTCAAATTTTTGACCTTTTATTTGCATTATTCTGTTGAAAGAGGTTACTGCTGTTAGGAAATATTGTTGCTAGGGGCAGACATTGACAGCTTGGGGCCCCTGTGCAAGAAATGTGGCTGGGCCTCCCTCCTTTTATGGCGACAAAGCTACAGATATACAGCTCTGGCAAAAATTAAGAGACCACTGCAAAATGTTCAGTTTGTTTGATTTTTCTCTTTATAAATATACTGGATGGTGGCCTGATTCCTTATAAGGTTTTAGATAAGGATATATATATATATGGATATAGATATATATATATAAGGATTAAGATATAAGGTCCTTATTAAGGCACAGTTCTGCGCTCCCGCAAGCGCCGGTCAATCTGAATGGCCAGAGACATAGAATCACTCAGACCGGAAGGCGTGGGAAACCCCACCATAACATCTTTAACGGATTCAGAAAGACCCTTTCTGAAAATTGCCACCAAAGCATCATTATTCCATTTAGTCAACACAGACCATTTTCTGAATTTCTGACAATACAATTCTGCCGCCTCTTGACCCTGAGACAGGGCCAACAAGGTTTTCTCAGCTTGATCCACAGAATTAGGTTCATCATATAACAATCCCAAAGCCTGAAAAAAGGAGTCTACATCAAGCAAAGCCGGATTCCCAGATTCCAGGGAAAATGCCCAATCCTGCGGGTCGCCACGCAGCAGGGAGATGACAATTTTTACCTGCTGAATGGAATCACCGGAGGATCGAGGTCTCAAAGCAAAAAACAGTTTACAGTTGTTTTTAAAACTCAAAAATTTGGACCTGTCACCAAAAAATAAATCAGGAGTAGGAATCTTAGGTTCTAAAACAGGAGTCTGAACAATATAATCAGAAATACCCTGTACCCTAGCAGCAAGCTGGTCTACACGAGAAGCTAATTCCTGAACATTCATGCTAGCATAAGGTTTCTCAGCCACCCAGAGATTAAGAGGGAGGAGAAGACAAAGTAGACTGAAGAAAAAAAAATGGCTCAAGACCTTTCTTCCCTTCTTCTGAGATGCATTTAACTCATTATTGGCCAGTTGTACTGTTATGATCCGGTGACCTTGGAGCAGCATGAAAACTTTCACTGGAGTAGGTGGTAACTATACTGACCGCAAACCCTGATCTTAATACCACAACTAGAAGTAGCCGTGGGGTGTGCCTAACAAAACCTAGACACCTCGACACAGCCGGAGGACTAAATACCCCTATAGATGGAAATAGGAATTCTACCTTGCCTCAGAGCAGAACCCTAAAGAATAGGCAGCCCCCCACAAATAATGACTGTGAGTAGTAGGGGAAAAGACACACACAGTCAGAAAACAGAATTTAGCAAATGAGGCCACACTAGCTAAACAGGAAAGGATAGGACAGGATACTAAGCGGTCAGTATTAAAACCCTTTCAAAAATATCCACAGCAGAAAATACAAAAACTCCACCATCTAACTAAAGATGTGGAGCGTATATCTGCAACTCCAGAGAATCCAACAAGACTGAGAAAACACTGACACAGTCTAAGCTGGACAAGAGAAAACAAATGAATAGCACAGAATATAAGCACACTGCATGTGTGCCACAGAAAAAGAAACAGACACTTATCTTTGCTGAACTGGCAGCTAAGCAGGAGAAGCCAGACAAAGATCCAACACTTCCCAAAAAACATTGACAACTGGCAAGGACTAATGAATCCTGCACACCTAAATATCCCAGTCAGAACTGCAATCAGCAGATACACCTGGCCAGGACTGCGACTCAGAGACAACTGCATTCCCACCTACAACCACTGGAGGGAACCCAAAAGCAGAATTCACAACACATAGCCCACGTACTATATAACACAGACAGCCAAGTAGTATATAGCACAGCCACGTAGTATATAGCACAGCCATGTAGTATGTAGCACAGCCACGTAGTATGTAGCAGCCACATAGTATATAGCACAGCCACGTGGTATATAGCAGAGTCGCATAGTATATAACACAGTACACGTACTGTATAACACAGATAGCCACGTAGTATATAGCAGAGCCACGTAGTATATAGCACAGCCACGTAGTATATAGCACAGCCTTGTAGTATATAGCACAGCCATGTAGTATATAGCAGCCACAGAGTATGTAGCAGCCACATAGTATATAGCACAGCCACGTAGTATATAGCAGAGCCACATAGTATATAGCAACCACGTAGTACATAGCAGCCACGTAGTATATAACACAGCCCACGCAGTAAATAACATAGCTCACACAGTATATAGCATAGCCCACGTAGTATACAGCAGTGTGGGCACCACATCTGTTAAAAAAAGAATAAAAAAAAAATAGTTATATACTCACGAGACCGCTAAGTCATCTGGGTAATTTCACAATGCATCTCTGGGAACGGAAGCTGGCGGCAGTCTCGCCGCTCTCGCACATAGGTGGACGCCGGAGGGTGAGAATAGCACAATTTTTTTTAATTATTATTTTTAACATTATATCTTTTTGCTATTGATGCTGCATAGGCATGCTGCTAAAACGCTATGTGGGCGGTGGGCGCTGACTGAGGGGAGTATGGTGGGGGCATTGACTGCAGGGGAGTAGGGAGCTGCCATTTCCCGGCTGGACTGTGCCCGTTACTGATTGGTCACGGCCGCTGGCAGCATTTAGAAAGAACAATACTATTGTTTTAACTCAGGAAAAGTTTAGAAATCAATTTTTATTTTGTGAAATAACTATGATTTTTAATCACAGCTTTCAAGTGTCTTGGTATGCTTTCTCCCAGTCTTTCACACTGCTTTTGGGTGACCTTATGCCACTCCTGGTACCAAAATTTAAGCAGTTCTTCTTTGTTTGATGGCTTGTGACTATCCATCTTCCTCTTGATTACATTCCAGAGGTTTTCAATGGGGTTCAAGTCTGGAGATTGGGCTGGCCATGACAGGGATTTGATGTGGTGGTTATTCATCCACACCTTGATTGACCTAGCTGTGTGGCATGGCGCATTGTCCTGCTGGAAAAAAACAGTCCTCAGAGTTGGAGAACATTGACTGAGCAGATGGAATCAACTATTTTTCCAGGATAACCTTGTATGCGGCTTGATTCATGCGTCCTTCGCAGAGATTAACCTGCCCAATTCCAGCCTTGGTGAAGCATCCCCAGATCATCACCGATCCAGGACCAAATTTCACAGTGGGTGCAAGACACTGTGGCTTTTACGCCTCTCCAGGTCTCCGTCTAACCATTAGACGACCAGGTGTTGGTCAAAGCTGAAAATTAGATTTATCAGAGAAGATTATCTTACTCCAGTCCTCTGTGGTCCAATCCTTATGGTCTTGGGCAAACTTCAGCCTGGCTCTCCTTTGCCTCTCATTGATGAAAGGCTTTTTTCTAGCTTTACATGACTCGAGTCCTGCCTCTAGGAGCCTGTTTCGAAATTTTCTTGCTGTGCACTTCACCCCAGCTGCTATTTGCCATTCCTTTTGTAGGTCACTTGATGTCATCTTGTAGTTACTGAATGACATCCGAATGAGATGGTGGTAATCCCAGTCAGTGGAGAGTCGTTTTCGCCCTCTGCCGGTCTGTAGCTTTGTAGTTCCAAATGTCTGCTTCTTAACCTTGTTGTAATGGACTGCCATCTGTAGCGCTCGCACCCAGACTGGATGGCGTGGGCGAGTATTGTGGCCCCATGGAGGGGTGTGACTAAGCAGCTACCTTGGTCTTCTAGTGGTGAGGTCAGGCTTGTGCGGCAGGTAGCTGCCAGGTTCCACTCCAGGGCTATGTCTGGCAGTAGCAGCTGATTCCACAGGGGAACAGAAAACTAATGACAGGTGCAGGCAAGTACTGACAGGCACGACTAGCAGTCTGGCAGGCACGGCTGGCACTCTGGCAGGAGGGCGGACACGGCTGGCACTCTGGCAGGCAGGCGGACACGGCACTCTGGAAGGCGGGCATGGCTAGCACTCTGGCAGGCAGGCACGGCTGGCACAGCTCAGACTGGAGGAACCAGAACCGTTTGGAGTAGGACAGGAACACTGGCAGGTACGAGTGAGATAGGGGAACGAATAGGAACCAGTTCAGACTGGTGGGAACAGATCAGGTAGGAACCAGTTCAGACTGGAGGGATAAAGGAACAGGTAGGAAACAGTTCAGACTGGAGGGATCAGGAACAGGTAGGAACCAGCTCAGACTAGAGGGACAAAGACCCGCAAAGTGCGGAACGGAAGCAGAGCCGCAGAGTGTGGAACATGAGCAGAGCAGAGTCGCAGGGTGCAGAGCGGGAGCAGAGCAGCATGGTGCAGAACAGGAGTAGAGCGGGGCCGCAGGGTGTGGAACAGAAGCAGAGCAGAGCCACAGGGTGTGGAACAGGAGCAAAGCAGAGCCACAGGGTGCAGAACAGGAGCAGAGCAGAGCCGCAGGGTGCAAAACGGGAGCAGAGCAGAGCCACTGGATGCGGGATTGGAGCAGAGCAGAGCCACAGGATGCGGGATGGGAGCTGAGCAGAACCGCAAGGTACAAATCAGGAGCAGAACAGAAGGAGTGGACACAAGGATACACACAGCTGAGTAGGAAAGGCAACAGACAAGGATACAAACAGGGACAGGTGTAGGGCAAAGTTCAGACAAGGACAGGAACAAGTTCAGGACAAAGGATTCAGGCCCGGGTATACAGCCCCTAGCAGGGCCGGACTGGCCATCTTGCAATTCTGGCAAATGCCAGAAGGGCCAGTCTGGTTGTGGGCCACCTTGTCTGCTACATTGTTAACAGAATCGGTGTTCTCAAGACACCCACACTGTTAAGAATTGTGACGGAGGTATCATCAGAAATATTGGTCTTGTAGTAAATCTTGTTTTCCTCCAAACAGATACGAGCCAGGGTATACAGCCTCCAGGGTGGAAGAAACAGGACAGGACCTGGCAACTCAGTAGCAGAAAACAGACAGACAGTTTGTTGCTCAGGCTTCTACCTATTGGTGGAGATGCCTTAAGTACCCGGTAGCTCTTAGCAATAGGCTGGGGACACATTAGGAATGGGCACACTGTCTCTATAAGACTCAGGAAGAGCAGGTGCCGCCGCCCTAAGCACACAGCCAGGAAGTACGCACACAGTATGCACACAGCAGGCAGAGGATATGAGGATTACAGCATTGGAGCAGGCAGAAGACGGAACTCACAGATGCGTCTGCACTGGCGTCGTTTTTGGATCCACCCAATCACTGCACTGAGAATGACACGTGGGGTGTATTCTACGTTATATAAGAGTTGAGAGGAAACTCCGAGAAGTTTTTTAACTATGTTCAGATGAAAGCGGAAAACTTTGGGGGCTGGCCAATTGGATCCTAAATAAATAGGAGCATGCTCAGTTAAAAAAAAATGGAATCCGTTGCCGGATTCCGTAATTTGACAGAACCAGTGCCCATAGGCTTCCATTCGAGCAAATGACAGATGGTTACGGATCCGTTGCTGTCTGATTTTTCGATGTACACAAAATACGTTACTTTGTCCGTCATCTCTGGCCGCCGGACAAACAATTTTCGACTGATCTGGTGAACGAAGGATGAAACGTGAGGCCATCCGTCGCTAATACAAGTCGATGAGAAAAACGGATCCGGCAGCATCGTTTTTCTCAAAATTCGACGGATTGCGACTGATAGCAAAAAACTGATGTGTGAAAGGGGCCTTAGTTGGTTAATAAGCCAGATGGGAGATAGGAAGCCATGCAGTGATGCCGGCAGGGATGTTACACCGTCTTTTAAGGATGGAGGCAACATGATGCTCACTTTGTCCCTCTGCTAGTAAAGCCAGAATTGAGCCCTTCTTTTCCTCACTCAAGACTTTTCTTTTCAACTCCTTTGGCATGGTTCAAAGTTATTTTTTCATTCCTATTACTTTTGGGATATTACTAGCACTTGTTTTGCCATCCAGCTTGTCCTATTGCAAGAGGATTGAGAACACCACAGCAGTGTTTTTTATACTTTCCTTTGTTAAGAAGATTTGGTTCAGGTGATCATCTAATCAGAAGCACATTAAATGGCGTACTCTGGTTGGAATTCAACTGACACCGGAATGGAGTGGCTGTCAGACATGTAGAGTAGCTGATTTTTATAAAGCTGTGCAGCGGACTCATAATTTTTGCCAGAGCTGTATATATATATATACATCTATATATATATATATATATATATATATATATATATATATATATAGATGTATATAAAAATATATACATATATGATATGGAAATTTGGGTTGGATAAATCTACCCGTGTGTGCTGCGGCCGCTCCCAATTATTTCTGAGCCCTTAACGAATGAGTCTGACACGTGGTGACAGCTTGACATTCAATCAAAGACTGGCCATTTATTTCCTGATACATAGTTTTTATAATAGCATATAGAAAGGTGTGGTTGGGGCGGTTAGTTAAAGGGAACCTGTCACCTGAATTTGGCGGGACTGGTTTTGGGTCATATGGGCGGAGTTTTCGGGTGTTTGATTCACCCTTTCCTTACCCGCTGGCTGCATGCTGGCTGCAATATTGGATTGAAGTTCATTCTCTATCCTCCATAGTACACGTCTGCACAAGGCAAGATTGCCTTGCACAGGTGTGTACTATGGAGGACAGAGAATGAACTTCAATCCAATATTGCAGCCAGCATGCAGCCAGCGGGTAAGGAAAGGGTGAATCAAACACCCGAAAACTCCGCCCATATGACCCAAAACCAGTCCCGCCAAATTCAGGTGACAGAGTCCCTTTAATTAACATACAATTCAGTTATTGGTTATCTGATATATATGGAATACTGTGATTAATGCGCATATGACTGCTGAATATGCAACTAAAATGAAGTTCTCTGCATCTGGGACAAAGTTGAGACAACTCATCAGCACTTAATACATCTGGAGTTCTTCTGCTTTTTGGGTGGAAAACACCGAACAGTCTGTCTGGCTTATATTAGTTTATGTCAGCCATTTTAAGCAATTGATTATAAAGTAGCTGAGTAGATAGATATATATTTGCTTTTGTGTAAGTATATGTGATTTAAAGGAATATATATATGATTTAAAGGCGTATACATGTAAGTGAGATCTACATGATATACATATTTCTATCACAAGCCCCCCTTAGATATCACTTGCCCTAAGCCTAGCCTCCTGTCCCAAAGCGCTGCAACTCTTTTGTGCTGCCGGCGATCCGACGCAAACCTAGTGTCTGCGCCCTACACCGTACAGTCTTTCGCAATGAGCGATCAGGAGATCTGTCCCTAAACGGGGGTAGAAACATGCATGGTCTCATATTGGCGACTCTGTGCGATCAGTTCCACATATTCGTCGTCATCAGGATTGGAGGAGCCATCAGGTGGGTGAATCTGAATTCGGATAGGTTCGTCCAGGAGGAGATGCGACATCAGGTTTGTTGTTTCTTTGACTGTCTTTTCCATCATCAGGATCATTCTGGCTTAGGCGTATCTTCTGGTACGGGAGCCTTCTTGCAGTGTGATGCGTGGATCCAAGTGGGCCTTCCCTCTAGTTTCACAGAGGTTGGTGTCGTCAGCAGCACTTGGAAGGGACCGTCAAATCTGGGGTCGAGCGATCTCCTCACAAACTTCTTCACCAACACCCAGTCTCCTGGTTTCAGGGAGTGTGAACCGGGTACCGATCCTGGATCTGGTAATGAAGAGAAAACTCGAGAATGGACATTAGCAAGTTTCTTGGTGAGTTCAATTACATAAGCAGACAAAGTATCATATTGCATTGTCAACTGCTGAGGGAAGAATACCCCTAACCGAGGGCTGGACCCAAACAGAATCTCATGAGGTGACAACTTTTCTGGGCCCCGGGGAGTGTGCCTGACACTAAACAGTGCGATGGGGAGTGTTTCATGCCATGGTTTGCGTGTCTCTTGGGCAACTTTTAACATCCTGTTTTTGAGTGTCCCATTCAGTCTTTCCACTTTCCCGCTACTCTGGGGGTGGTAGGGAGTGTGTAGGCCTAAGTCTGACCCTACTGCTGACCAGATCTCCCTTGTGAGGTTTGCTGTGAATGCGGGCCCCTGATCACTCTCTATCACTTCTGGGACCCCGTATCTGCACACGATCTCTGAGAGTAGCTTCTTTGCAGTAGTCTTTGCTGACTGATTCCTCACTGGGAAAGCTTCTGGCCATCCTGAAAACACATCCACGACCACAAGGGCATATTCGAATCCTCCACTTGGCGGCATCTGGATGTGGTCTATCTGGATGCTCTGGAAGGGGTACAGCGGTCTGGCGAGATGATGTGTGGGAACTTTCTCCATTCTTCCAGGGTTGCATTTGCCGCAGGTCAGACAGCTGCTAGTTAACTTGGCTGTTAGGGTGGAGATCCCTGGAGCGAACCAGTAAGCACCAATCAGATCATTCATCTGTGTCTTTGATCTGTGCGTGGGCCTATGTGCCCACTGGACCACCATAGGGTGCATGCTTTGGGGTAAACAGGGTTTGTAGTCCATTGAGTATACTCTTCCTTCTTGATGTGTTGCACCCTTCCGCATCCAATTCTCCTTCTCCTCCTTTGGGGCTTGTTCTTGCAACTTCTTGAATAGATCCCAAGACGTCATCTCATCTGGTGTCTTGTCCTCAGTTGCCACTTAGTAGCCGTCCGGCTCTACGACCTCTCCCATTTCTCCATACTGTCTTCCTTTGGTGGCTTCTTTGGCTGCCATATCCGCCATGTTGTTGCCTCGTGCCTCTACTGTGTTCAGTTTTCCATGTGCTTTGACCTTCAGTACTGCCACCATTTTTTGGAGTTGGAGTGCGCTCAGTAGGTCTTTAGTAGCTCCATGATGCTTTACGGTTGTTCCACTTGCTGTGATGAAGTCTCTTGCAGCCCAGATGGGTCCGAAGTCGTGTGCTATGCCATGCGAATACCTTGAATCGGTGTAAATGTTCGCAGTTTTGCCTTCTGCAATCTGGCAAGCCTTTGTCAGCGCTATCAGTTCTGCTTCTTGGGCTGACAGGCTAGGTGGCAGACTCCTGGACCACAGGATTTCTTGATTGCTGGTCACTGCACATCCCGTGTGAAATCTTCCTTCATCATCTGCAAATCTGGAGCCATCTACATAGAGGATCAACTCTGGGTTGGCCAGTGGCTCTTCTGCCACATTGGGTAGTCCTGCTGTTTCCTGTTGCATGATGCTGAAACAATCATGATCATCCGGTCGGAGCAAATCCAGATCCTTGTGGAAGGTATCATGCAGATTTTGATCTGGAGGGTCCATATCTGTATTCCCCCTTGGGAGTGGGAGTAGAGTGGCTGGATTGAGGACTGTACATCTGGAGATGGTGACGTTGTCAGGCAGTAGTAGTGAGCACTGTAGACGAAGATGTCTTGCGGTGGAGAGATGTTTTGGCTGGGTTTGATTGAGAATTGCTGAGATGTCATGTGGAGCCAGGATTTCCAGTGGATGTCCAAGAATGATGTCAGCTGTTTTGTCCAGGAGGGCGTGTGCTGCAAATACTGCTCTCATGCAGAAGGGGGCTCCCCTTGCAACTGGATCCAGGTGAGCTGAAAAATAGCCTAGAGGTCTCTGTCTTCCCCCGTGAGTCTGTGTCAGGACTCCAGTAGCATGGGCTTCTTTCTCCATCAGGTAGAGACGGAATGGCTTCTCGTAGTCAGGTAGGCCTAGCGCTGGCGCTGAGACTACTGAGTCTTTTAGCTTCTTGAACGAACTGAAGGCCACATCTGTTAGCAGGAACGGGGTTACGTTAACGCAGTCATACAGAGGTTGCATTAGGACTGAGGCATCAGGGATCCAGGTTCTGCAGTACGATACTAGACCAAGAAAAGCTTGTAGTGCCTTTGGAGATGTTGGGGGAGCCATCCTCTCCACTGTGGTCTTCCGGTCATCTGTCAGGTGTTTAGTCTGGTGAGCAATGCAGTGCCCAAGGAGCGTAACTCGCTTCAGACACCACTGGACTTTGTTCTTCGAGACCTTGCAGTGTTGTTTTGCCAGGTAGAGTAGGAGAGACACGGAATGTGCTTTACACGTGTCAAAGTCAACTGCACAAAGGAGTAGATCGTCCACGTATTGTAGCAGGGTCACTTCTGCATGTTCTGTGATCCAGTTGGCGAGAACTGTGGACATTGCTTTGGTGAATTGCGAGGGGCTGTTCTGGGCCCCCTGGGGCATCACCGCCCATGTGTACTGTGCCCCCTGATGCGTGAAGGCAAACAGGAACTAGTCATCTGGATGGAGGGGAACACTGAAGAAAGCATTTGCCAGGTCGATCACCGTGAACACTGTTGCTGTGGAAGGCACATTTGAGATCAGGGTGTGTGGATTCGGCACAATTGGAGTTTCAAATACTGTAGCGTCATTCACCGCTCTTAGGTCATGTACCATTCTGAACTTGGCTGGCTCTTCTTTTACAGTCTTTTTCTTGACAGGGAAAAGCGGGGTATTGCAAGGAGAGGTGCAGGGGACAACGACCCCTATTTCCAGGAACACCTTCAATTGGTCTGAGACGGCTTGACTCTGTGCGATGGACAAGGGATACTGGGCCTTACGAGGATATGGAGTACCTGGCTTGAGTGATACCCGCACTGGGGCAACTTGAAGTTTTCCCACATCTTGGGGTCCCTTAGACCATAGACTTTCTGGTACTACGTCCAGTTCCTCCTTGGGTAGGCCTTCATGGGTTGTTTGAGGTTCCTGTAAGGCTGCCAGCATGACTGACTCTTCCTGGGTCAGAGGTGAAGAAAGGGTCACGGTCCCATCTTCCTGGAACACTATGGTTGCTTTTAGTTTCTGTAGAAGGTCTGCCCCCAGTAGGTTGAGTGGGCAGGTTCTTGACACCACAAACTGGGATAGGATAGAGTGTCCTGGCTGAGTGCACACGCTCAGAGGCTTTGTAAGCTGAGAATTTCTGACTTGACCGTCGATGCCTACACAAGACACAGAGGATTCTGATAGGCAGGTAGGGTCAGGGAGTTCCACATGTCTCATCACACTTCTGGCTGCACCAGTGTCCACAAGAAAAGACCTGACAACGCCATCCACTTTCAGGGTAATTTGAGGGGTTGGTCCTGCTGAAGGGGTTTTGCATGTCAGGAGCGTGGTGTCTTGCAGACCTGGCTTGCCCCTGTCCTATGGATGGGGCGCTTCACTGTCCACCTTGTCTACTCCTCGGCTTGCTCCTCTGGGCAGGGTCTTGGGTTGTGATGGAGCTCTGCACCGGCTCTGGTAATGACCCAATTTGCCGCAGTTGAAACATCTGACGTTCCTTCTGTCTCGGTATTGCGGTGGCTCTTCAGAGTCTATGGCCGCCATAAGGGGTGTTGTCTTCCGCACTCCTGGTTGGGACTCAATCCCTTTGGCTACGGTGAGCAGGGTGTCCATTGCTATTGACCTGTACTCGGGTCTAGCCACTATCAGTGGCTTCTTGATTGGTTCTCTGAGTCCATGCACAAAGGCCTGTGCCAACATCTGCCTGTGTATCTGATCATGAATGGTGAAGCCCAGGTCCTGGAAAACCTCCATTACTCTGCCATGAAACTTCTCCACAGTCTCTGTCTTCTCCTGACTCATGTCATGTAAGCTGAGGGCCTGTCCGGCCAGCCTGCCTTTGGCCCACTCTCTGAGTTGTTCAATCACCTTCGGCCCTGACTCCCAGGCATGTACGTCTAAGTCTGCTGAAAGCTTGAAGCGTTCTTTCATGATTGGCCAGAAGGCATCACCTGCCTTTATCTCCATCACTGCCCACAGATCATTCCAGGTGGCTGCATATGTGCGCTGGTTCTGCTGCATTCTTCTGTAGAATGGCATGGGGTGCATCTCTGGATCTGGAAGATTGTTGAGGATACTGGTCACCTGACTTGGGGTGAAGTGCACATAGTGTAATGGTGGTGCTTCTATCTGCCCCTGTCTCCTAGGTGCCCGTGGGTTTTTCTTTCTAGTACTGGGTAGCATGTATGAAGTCCCCTCTTCATCCTCATCAGAGGAATAGTTGTGATAGAGTGCACTGGGCTCCTGCAGTGGCTGATAAGCGGTCTTGGATATTGTCTTTTTGTGAGAGGATGTGTCCCCACCCTGCTGAGGCTGTGGAGGATTATAGTTCCATTGTGGTGTGAATGTTGGCTGCTCTGACCTGGGATACTGATCACCATCTGATGGTGATGCCTGTCTCCCCCCCCTGTCCCCGGACCTGAGCTGCCTGCTGCCGGGTTTTCCTGGGGGATGCCTGCTGCGGCTTGGGGGGTGCCTTCTACTGGGGGATCTCCACCTTCCTCCCCCGATACCATGACTGTCAGAGGCTGGGCTGTATTGGGAACATAGAATATGCCTTGTGCTGTGAGCACTGGATAGAGAGACACCACACTGCCTGGACTCGGCACCTGCCTGACAGGCAGCAGATCAGGAGAAGGAGAGTGTGACACAGAGTAAGGAAAAGATGGGTGATTTAGAGGAAGGGGAGAGTGCTTCAGAGAGAGAGAGAGAGGAGGAGATGAAAAGTGTGAAGGAGGTGGGTGTGGTGTAGGAGGAGGAGGTGAAGAAGAAGAAGAAGAAGGAGGTGGGTGTGGTGTAGGAGGAGGAGGTGAAGAAGAAGAAGAAGGAGGTGGGTGTGGTGTAGGAGGAGGAGGTGCGGAATAATGAGAAGGGTGAGGAAGAGAAAGAGGAGGAGAAAGAGGTGGAGAAGAAAGAGGAGGAGGAGAGGGCAGTGCAGAAGACGGAGAGGAAAAAGATGGAGGAGAAAGACAAGAAGAGCATTCCTTCTTCTTTGATGCAGCCCGTGCCGGCATTGTCAGAGTAACAGTGCCATCTCCCTGCACCAAGTTTGGGCGGGGCACACCACATGCTGAGCAAGTCTCCCTGTACAGTGGATTCTGCTGGGTGCAGACTGCACACACCCAATATTTTTCATCCCCATATGGGGGAGGTGCTGATGGTTTAACACCTTTCCCTACTTTGTACACATAAAAATCACTTCCTGACTCCTTCACATATCTTTCAGTGCTCCCCAAACGTTGTAAGTCTGTAGCCACCTTATACCATGCTGTTGCAGTTGGCAGCAAGTTAGTATCAACTAGCTTTCCTTTCTTTCTTTTTAAGACATCATGCCATTCTGCAGCTCTAAGTCTGCCTCCCTGATGCATTTCACATACTTTCATGAGCTGCCTGTAATTCTTCACATATCTGACACCTTCATGCTCCGCTACTATTTGAGGAGCCGTTTTCTCATCAGGAAGCAAAAGGCTCTCCTGTTGCTTGGCCAAATTATTCCCCATTGCAAAAAGAGAAATAAAAAACAACAATAAAAATCTCAAGTAGGTAAGTATATAAAAACACGAAAAATAGAAGAAAAAGGGAGCTTTCAAAAAATTAATGCAAGATGTTGAAATCAAAACATAAAAGAACCATAAAAAAACTGGGTACACGATCCAAAACTCAGGATCTTCACAGAGAAGGAAGAAAAATAAATAAATAAAAAACCCTTTTAAACAAAAAGGTGAAGAGGCAGAAAAGAAAAGAAACTTTGAAAAACTTATAAAAAGTCTAAAAACTTAAAAAATACAACAAAACAGAAAATAAAATAAAATTAAAAACGGCTTCTCTTCTCCCCCCCTTTTTTTTTTCTTTGTACTCTGCGCTTAAATGCAGTCAGAGACACACTTCCCCTTTTTTATCAGCAGCTGCTGTTATACCAAAAATCACGTATGTCACATAAAAAATGATAGATATCATTTAGTTTCACCTCTTCAAATAACTGTCATATATATGCAAAAACAGAAAACGGTTGTGACCGTGTGATTTACAATGCATATATTTCTCCTAACTGCATGGAGGAGGGCAAGTTCTAAATAGAGAACAGACGGGGAGAGAGAAGAGAAAAAAAACTTTCTTTTTCAATTCTACACAGTTAAGCGACAGTACGTGACATTAACAGACAAAGAACATTGACATCCAGGAGATTCGACACCCTCTTTATTATTTTGTGACACGTGCAGGAAGCGCTGGGAAAACAGACTACTGCCAATCGCACTGAGCACACCTTTGCCCGGGCCACCTGAGTGAGAAACACAACAGGTGGGATTTCTACCACCCCGGTCCAACCTATCTAACTAGATAGTCGGCACTACGGGAATCTGCAGTAGCCCTCTAAGTTATCACTACCCATGCCTGGAGCCTGGGACCAGCTTCCCCGGGACTAACTGTTCCTCCTATGCACGGGAATCCTGCAATAACTTATCGAGCGATTTGACCTCCTGCGGTCTGTTACCCAGCAACCACAAACCGTCACTGTTCCTTGCTTCTCCCGGATGTTACACAAACACAGAACATATACACGGCACACAGCAGACACCTCGACTTATATCCCAGGGTTTAGGTTCAGGCTCGGACTTTTTACACTACCTGGGAATGCGGTGGTGACCACACCTGACTGGCTAAAGGTACAGACCCGGACTGGGCACAGGGGACATTCAGGTAAGATGATAGAGTTTTCTTACCTTACTCTGATGGAGCTGCAGTCTCCGTCCCGTGGGCCAAGGCCGTGGCCCGCACCCTCGTCTGTGCAGTCAGCCGGATCCCCTCCTGTGATATATTCATCCGGCCCCACGTTGGGCGCCACTTGATATAGAAATTTGGGTTGGATAAATCTACCCGTGTGTGCTGCGGCCGCTCCCAATTATTTCTGAGCCCTTAAAGAATGAGTCTGACACGTGGTGACAGCTTGACATTCAATCAAAGACTGGCCATTTATTTCCTGATACATAGTTTTTATAATAGCATATAGAAAGGTGTGGTTGGGGCGGTTAGTTAATTAACATACAATTCGGTTATTGGTTATCTGATATATATGGAATACTGTGATTAATGCGCATATGACTGCTGATTATGCAACTAAAATGAAGTTCTCTGCATCTGGGACAAAGTTGAGACAACTCATCAGCACTTAATACATCTGGAGTTCTTCTGCTTTTTGGGTGGAAAACACCGAACAGTCTGTCTGGCTTATATTAGTTTATGTCAGCCATTTTAAGCAATTGATTATAAAGTAGCTGAGTAGATAGATATATATTTGCTTTTGTGTAAGTATATGTGATTTAAAGGAATATATATATGATTTAAAGGCGTATACATGCAAGTGAGATCTACATGATATACATATTTCTATCACATATATATATATATATGTATATATACATATATATATATATATACATATATATATGTATATATATATGTATATATATATATATATATATATATATATAATTATAGCCAGACACACAAATACATATACAATTGTAGCATGGCTAAAGGGTGTGTAGTTGACGGGAGGTATGTGCCACATAAGTGCCTTGTTGCTGTAATGTAGCCTGGAGTATTTCTTTGTTGTATATAACTATGTATATATATGTGTTTCAGGACCTGTGGTGATGTCAGACCACATGGCTAATCATGTGATGGGTTACTGGGTGTGGTTAGCTCTATATAAGATAGGCTAATGCTTAACACAGCAGATATGTGTGGAGGTGAAACCCTCCTGAGTGTGTTAAGGCTTCAGGACTGAGCCTGGTGGACTGGACACTTTGTTTTTCTTTTCCTGAACTAAAGGCTATTTGTTTGCTGTTATTTTGCCATGTGGTTTATGAAGTAATAAACCCTGTGAACTTTTAAAGGAACGTGCCTCCTGAGTGTCAGCACCTGAGTGAGTGAAATCCCTACAATTGGTGGTAGACGTGCGGGCAGCGTTCCCAGCGGAGACGAAGAGTCTGTTATTGGATGTCCTGGGTTAAGTCTGTTGTAAACCAGCAAGCATTGCCGGGGAAAATGAAGGACCTGCTGAAACACTTGCTCCAGTCGCAGCAAGAGAGCAACAGGCTGTTGATGCAGCAGATTCAACAGAACCAGCAGGAGCAACGGCAGCAGATGCAACAGAACAAGCAGGAGCAACGGCAGCAGATGCAGCTTCTGGCAACCGCCATCCAGGGCAGGACGAGCGCCCCAACCCCAGGTCTGGCTGATGACACCCACGTCCGGAAGACGGTAAGACGCGCATTGCAGCAAATGACTCCCGGGGATGATGTTGAGGCCTTCCTGACGGTGTTTGAGAGGGTCGCTGAGAGGGAAAAACTTCCGCCAGAGCAGTGGGCAGAGGTACTGGCGCCTTACCTGGCAGGAGAACCCCAGAAGGCGTACTATGATTTGACCTTGCAGGATGCCAAAGAGTATCACAAATTGAAAGTTGAGATTCTCGCACGTTTGGGGGTGACACTGACTGTCAGGGCACAGCGAGTTCACTGCTGGGCCTTTCACCGGGACAAACCGCCTCGCTCTCAAATGTTTGACCTGTTGCACCTGGTCCAGAAATGGCTGCAGCCAGAGTCGTGTACACCTGCACAGATGGTGGAACGAGTAATGATGGATCGGTTTGTGCATTTCCTCCCGAGGTCCATACAGACTTGGGTTGCCCAGGGTGATCCCCAGAATGCCGACGAGCTGATCAGACTGGTTGAGAGATACCAAGGGTTGGAAGGCTCCTCCGGGAGGCAACCCATGCCGTACTGGGGGTCCCAGAAGGGAGCTGAGTCCCAAAAAGGGGTGGCGCGTCCAAGGTCACAAAGGGCGGGGGAGGGGTGCCCAAGGTCCCTACGGGTGATATTATTTGTTGGAGGTGCCACGGGCCAGGACATATAGCTGCCCGTTGTTCACAGACCACTGAGCAGATGGACTGCAGCATGGGACGCCGTTGTTCATACTATGCGTATCCAGCCTGCAGTGTGAACTCTCCGCCCAACGAGGGACCTCAAGCGTGTCCCGTAAAGGTGAACGGTCGTGCAGTAACGGCACTGTTAGACTCGGGGAGCCTAGTAACCCTGGTGAGGGCCACTTTTCCTCTCCACCTGCTCCCGGGAAAGAAGGTCAGAGTGCGGTGCATTCATGGTGATGCAAAGGACTACCCTATGGCCAGGGTGGACATTGAAACGGCATGTGGCACTGAGTCCCACATAGTCGGTGTCGTGCAGGACTTGTTGCACCCTATAATTATTGGCCGGGATTTCTGTTTGTTTTGGGATTTGTGGGGAAAAGGTTCTGAGCTCCCTAGCAAGAGTAGGGAACCAATGAACCCTGGAAGGGTGTCGCCACACCCGGAGTCAGACAGGTTTCCTTTTTGTGTTCTGGTTGGGGATGAGGAGGAAGTGTCCCCTGCATCTGACATTCTGGAGTTAGAGGTAACCGGTGAAAATTTTGGGACTGCCCAACATAGGGCCCCACTCTGAGGGAAGCCTTTAATAATGTCACAGTTATTGACGGGGTGATACAGGAGCCGGGGGCAGACACAAGATTTCCCCATTTTCTGATGAGTGGGGAGTTGTTGTACCGGGTCACGAAAATAAGGGAGGAGTTGGTAGAGCAGTTGGTAGTGCCGGGTCCATATAGACGGAAGGTGTTGGACATGGCCCATTCACACATCTTGGGTGGACACCTAGGGGTGGAAAAAACGCAGGAACGGGTTGTGCAGAGGTTCTATTGGCCTGGGTGTCACCGGGAAATAGTGAACTTTTGCAGGTCCTGCCCTACATGTCAGCTAACTGCTCCCTCTCCTCATTTCCGGAACCCCCTTGTGCCACTGCCCATTATTGAGGTGCCGTTCGAGAGAATTGCCATGGACTTGGTTGGTCCCTTAGTTAAATCAGCCCGGGGCCATCAGTATATATTAGTCATCCTGGACTATGCCACTCGCTATCCTGAGGCAATTCCCTTGAGAAATTCTTCCTCAAAGAGTATAGCCTGCGAGTTGGTCCATGTCTTTTCCCGGATAGGTCTGCCGAAGGAGATCCTGACTGACCAGGGGACACCTTTCATGAGCAAGGTGATGAGGGAGTTATGCAAAGCCCTGAAAATCTCCCAGTTGAGGACCTCGGTGTACCATCCCCAGTCAGATGGCCTTGTTGAGAGATTTAACAAGACACTGAAGAGCATGCTGAGAAAAGCTATAGAGAAAGATGGTAGAGACTGGGATTGTCTCTTACCCTATCTGATGTTTTCCATTCGTGAAGTTCCACAGGCCTCCACAGGGTTCTCACCGTTTGAGCTTCTATATGGCCGACATCCGCGAGGACTCCTGGATATAGCCAAGGAAACCTGGGAAGCCAAAGTCACGCCCCACAGAAGCGTCATTGAGCATGTGGCCCTGATGCAGCAGAGGATTGCAAAGGTGATGCCTATCGTGAAAGAACACCTCCTCCAGGCACAAGAAGCTCAGGCCAGAGTCTACAACCGGTCTGCAAGAGTGAGGCAGTTCAATCCGGGAGACCGAGTTCTTGTGTTAGTTCCAACGGTGGAAAGCAAGTTCTTGGCCAAATGGCAAGGGCCATATGAGGTTGTCGAGAAACTTGGTGAGGTAAATTATAAAATTCACCAACCTGGAAGACGGAAACCATTCCAAGTATACCATGTCAACCTCATCAAGCCGTGGCAAGATAGAGAGCCGACAGTAACTCCATCGTTGTTAAGCAACCCAGAAGGTGAGGTTGGAGCGGTTACTATAGCGGAGACGCTATCGAAGGCCCAGAAACAGCAGTGCCGGGAGTTACTCCAGAAGAACAGGGACCTGTTTTCAGAGTTGCCGGGACACACGAAGGTCATAGAGCACGAGGTCCTAACAGAGCCACATGTGCGGGTGAACGTTAAGCCCTATCGTATTCCTGAGGCTCGTCGAGAAGTTATCTCCAAGGAAGTGGAGCGTATGTTGAAGCTTGGAGTCATTGAGGAATCCAAGAGCGGTTGGTCAAGCCCAATTGTCCTGGTCCCAAAACCTGATGGAGAGTGGAGGTTTTTCAACGACTATCGGAAGTTGAATGAGGTCTCCAAGTTTGACGCTTATCCTATGCCCCGCGTTGATGAGCTCATTGAAAGGCTTGGGCACGCCAGATATATATCCACCTTGGATTTGACAAAGGGGTATTGGCAGATCCCCATGGCACAGGAAGCCAAGGAGAAGACAGCCTTTTCAACACTCGATGGATGCTTCCAGTATGTCCGGATGCCGTTTGGCCTACAGGGAGCTCCGGCGACCTTCCAGAGGGCTATGGATAGAGTCCTTGCACCCCATAAGGCCTACGCTGCTGCGTACCTAGATGATATCGTCATCTTTAGCCCGGACTGGGAGAGTCATCTGGAGAAAGACCAAGCGGTGTTTGATGCTCTAAGAGAGGCGGGGTTTACAATAAACCCGAAGAAGTGTGCCTTGGGTAAGGAAGAAGCTAAATACCTAGGCTATATAGTGGGTCGTGGAGAAATAAAGCCCCAAATCAGGAAAGTGGAGGCAATCCAAACATGGCCGAAACCACTCTCCAAAAAGCAAGTTAAAGCCTTTCTGGGAATCGTGGGATATTACAGGAGGTTCATCCCGAACTTCGCCACAGTGGCTGCGCCTCTGACTGATCTGCTAAAGGGGACAAAATCAGTGATGGTTAAATGGTCCGAAGAGACAGAGTCAGCCTTCCAAGAGTTGAAAGGGGCTCTATGTAAGCAGCCCGTTCTGATGGCCCCAGTCTTCAAGAAGGAATTTATTCTTCAGACAGATGCCTCAGATGTTGGGGTAGGAGCAGTCCTTTCCCAAGAGCTACATGGGGAGGAGCATCCTGTTCTCTATCTGAGTAGAAAGCTGTCCTCATCTGAGAAGAACTACTCAGTCGTGGAAAAAGAGTGTTTGGCCATAAAGTGGGCCGTGGACACGTTACGTTACTATCTGCTGGGTCGTAAATTCAGACTAATATCTGACCATGCCCCACTTAGATGGATGAGGGAAACAAAGGGTAGAAATGCTAGGATCACCCGTTGGTTCTTAGCCCTGCAGGACTTCAGTTTCCATGTGGAACATAGGGCCGGAAAGCTGCACGGTAATGCGGATGCCCTATCAAGAATCCCTTGTTTAGTGGGGGAAAGGGCCAAGCCCCACGGCTTTAGGCAGAGGGGGGAGGTATGTAGCATGGCTAAAGGGTGTGTAGTCGACGGGAGGTATGTGCCACATAAGTGCCTTGTTGCTGTAATGTAGCCTGGAGTATTTCTTTGTTGTACATAACCATGTATATATATGTGTTTCAGGACCTGTGGTGATGTCAGACCACATGGCTAATCATGTGATGGGTTACTGGGTGTGGTTAGCTCTATATAAGATAGGCCAATACTTAACACAGCAGATATGTGTGGAGGTGAAACCCTCGAGAGTGTGTTAAGGCTCCAGGACTGAGCCTGGTGGACTTGACACTTTGTTTTTCTTTTCCTGAACTAAAGGCTATTTGTTTGTTGTTATTTTGCCATGTGGTTTATGAAGTAATAAACCCTGTGAACTTTTAAAGGAACGTGCCTCCTGAGTGTCAGCCGTCGCACCTGAGTGAGTGAAATCTGTTATGACCTGGTGGTTAAGAGGCCACACTGAAATGACCTGGTGGCTAAAACGCAACATGGAACGAGCTCTGAGAAGGTGGTATCTCTATTGACCGCAGTCCCTAATCCTAACAACACAACTAGAAATAGCCGTGGGATGTTCCTGACACTCCCTAGACACCTCTTCACAGCCTAAGATATAACTACCCCTAAAGAAGGAAATAGAAAGCTATCTTGCCTCAAAAGGAAAGATAGCCCCCCACAAATATTGACTGTGAAAGGAGAGGGAAATGACGAACACAGAAATGAAATTAGAATTCAGCAAAGGGGAGGCCAAAACTAAACTAAATAGTCAGAGAGCAAAGGATACTGTGTGGTCAGTATTAAAAACTACAAAATCCACGCAGAGTTTACAAAAATGAACTCCACACCGACTCACGGTGTGGAGGGGCAAATCTGCTTTCCCAGAGCTTCCAGCTAGCCTAAATAAGACATAGTGACAAGCTGGAAAAAGAGACAAAATGCAAAGCAATAGAGTCCAAACAAATGGACAAACAAACTAGCAAAACTTATCTTTTGCAGACAAGGACTGGCCATATGAGAAATCCAAGGGAAGAATCAAATCCAACCAAGAACATTGACAGCAGGCATGGACAGAAGCCCAGAGCAGGTTTAAATAACAAACCCAGGCAAGGCGATTAGTGAAGGTAGCTGCCACAGCCACCTAACGGAGCAGCAGTTCCACTCGAAACCACCAGAGGGAGCCCAAGGGCAGAACTCGCAAACACACCATTAGCAACCACAGGAGGGAGCTCCAGAACGGAACTCACAACAGAAATCCCTACACAATATACAGTGGGCTCGAAAAGTATTCAGGCCTCTTTAAATTTTTCACTCTTTGTTTCATTGCAGCCATTTGGTAAATTCAAAAAAGTTCATTTTTTCACATTAATGTACACTCTGCACCCCATCTTGACTGAAAAAAAAAACTGAAATGTAGAAATTTTTACAAATTTAATAAAAAACAAAAACTGAAATATCACATGGTCGTAAATTTTCAGACACTCATATTTAAGGCTGGTTTCACACTTGTGTTTTAAAACGCATGCGTTTTTAAAAAAAAACGCATGGTGAAAAAACGCATGTAAACGCATGCAAACGCCGCGTTTTTTTGACGCATGCGTTTTTGCATGTGGTGAAAAAAACGCGGCGTTTTCACGCGTTTACATGCGTTTTTTCATGCGTTTGCGTTTTTTAAACGCATGCAGATAAATGTGTGACAGCTGCCAATCATGAAAATAAAGTAAAAAACCCACTATAAACAGAAAGAGCTAGGGTTAGGGGTAGGGATCCTAACCCTAACCATAAAGGGATCCTAACCCTACCCCTACCCCTAACCCTAAAGGGATCCTAACCCTACCCCTAACCCTAACCCTACCCCTAACCTTAAAGGGATTAGGGTTGGGGTAGGGTTAGGGGTAGGGTTAGGGGTAGGGGTAGGATCACTTTATCAATTTTATGGTGTGGGGTGGTTTATCAGTGTTTTTTTTTTTTTTTTAAACGCATGCGTTTTTAACGCATGCAAACGCATGTGGTTAAAAATGCATGCATTTACATAGACCGCAATGCATTTTTTTGCCGCAAAGAAACGCATGCGTTTTTTAATACTACATGTTGCATTTCTGCAACACAACGCATGCAGAAAAAAACGCATGTGTTGCAAAAACTCGTCAAAACTCATACAAAAAAAGCATGCGTTTTTAATGTTAAATATAGGGGATTAGTGACGGCAGCTGCCACAGCCACCTAACGGAGCAGCAGTTCCACTCGAAACCACCAGAGGGAGCCCAAGGGCAGAACTCGCAAACACACCATTAGCAACCACAGGAGGGAGCTCCAGAACGGAACTCACAACAGAAATCCCTACACAATATACAGTGGGCTCGAAAAGTATTCAGGCCTCTTTAAATTTTTCACTCTTTGTTTCATTGCAGCCATTTGGTAAATTCAAAAAAGTTCATTTTTTCACATTAATGTACACTCTGCACCCCATCTTGACTGAAAAAAAAAACTGAAATGTAGAAATTTTTACAAATTTAATAAAAAACAAAAACTGAAATATCACATGGTCGTAAATTTTCAGACACTCATATTTAAGGCTGGTTTCACACTTGCATTTTAAAACACATGCGTTTTTTAAAAAATCCGCATGGTGAAAAAACGCATGTAAGGGTGGTTTCACACTTGCGTTTTTGTCTGCAGCGTTTTTTTTTTTTTAAAAACGCATGCGTTTTTCCCCCCTATATTTAACATTAAAAACACATGCGTTTTTTGTTGTAAGCGTTTGGTCGCGTTTTGAAACGCATGCGTTTTTTTACTGCATGCGTTCATTTTCAGAAATGCAACCTGTAGTATTTTTGAGAGGCGTTTTTTGGACCAAAAAAAACGCATGCGTTTTCATGCGTTTTTTGGGGGCCAAAAAATACATTGGAGTCAATGGGGACGCATGCGTTTTTTTGTGCATGCGTTTTTTTGCGTTAAAAACGCATGCGTTTTTATATTAAAAAACCAGAAAACACACTAATATGCCACCCCCCAACATAAAAGTGAAAAAGGGATCCTAACCCTACCCCTAACCCTACCCCTAACCCTAACCCTAAGGGATCCTAACCCTAACCCTAACCCTAAGGGATCCTAACTATAACCCTACCCCTACCCCTAACCCTAACCCTAATCCCTTTAGGGTTAGGGTTAGGGTTAGGGGTAGGGTTAGGGTTAGGATCCCTTAGGGTTAGGGTTAGGGGTAGGGTTAGGGGTAGGGTTAGGATCTAACCCTACCCCTAACCCTAACCCTAACTATTTCTGTTTATAGTGGGTTTTTTACTTTATTTTGATGATTGGCAGCTGTCACACATTTCTCAGCATGTGTTTAAAAAACGCAAATGCATGAAAAAAACGCTTGTAAACGCGTCAAAGCGCCGCGTTTTTTTCACCACATGCAAAAATGCATGCGTCAAAAGACGCAGCGTTTGCATGCGTTTACATGCATTTTTTCACCATGCGTTTTTTGCGTTTTTTACCGCAAAAACGCACCCAAAAAAACGCAAATGTGAAACCAGCCTAAACGCATGCAAACGCCGCGTTTTTTTGATGCATGCGTTTTTGCATGTGGTGAAAAAAATGCGGCGTTTTCACGCGTTTACATGCGTTTTTTCATGCGTTTGCGTTTTTTAAACGCATGCAGATAAATGTGTGACAGCTGCCAATCATGAAAATAAAGTAAAAAACCCACTATAAACAGAAAGAGCTAGGGTTAGGGTTAGGGGTAGGAATCCTAACCGTAAAGGGATCCTAACCCTACCCCTAACCCTACCCCTAACCCTAACCCTAAAGGGATCCTAACCCTACCCCTAACCCTAACCCTACCCCTATCCCTACCCTTAAAGGGATTAGGGTTAGGGGTAGGGTTAGGGGTAGGGTTAGGGGTAGGGTTAGGGGTAGGATCACTTTATCAATTTTATGGTGTGGGGTGGTTTATCAGTGTTTTTTTTTTGTTTTGTTTTTTAAACGCATGCGTTTTTAACGCATGCAAATGCATGTGGTTAAAAATGCATGCATTTACATAGACAGCAATTCATTTTTTTGCCGCAAAGAAACACATGCGTTTTTTAATACTACATGTTGCATTTCTGCAACACAACGCATGCAGAAAAAAACGCATGCGTTGCAAAAACGCGTCAAAACTCATACAAAAAAAGCATGCGTTTTTAATGTTAAATATAGGGGAAAAACGCATGCTTTTTGTGCGTTTTTTACCGCAAAAACGCAAAAAAAAAAAAAACAAATGTGAAACCACCCTTAGTCACAAGCTGTCCATTTCCTTGTGATCCTCCATGAGATGGTTCTACTCCTTCACTGGAGTCCAGCTATGTAATTAAACTGATAGGCCTTGATTTGGAAAGGCACACACCTGTCTATATAAGACCTCACAGCTCATGGTGCATGTCAGACAAAATCATGAGGTCAAAGGAACTTGCCAAGGACCTCGGAGACAGAATTGTGGCAAGGCACAGATCTGAACAAGGTTACAACAGAATTTCTGCAGTACTCAAGGTTCCTGAGAGCACAGTGGCCTCCATAATCCTTAAATGGAAGAAGTTTGGGACCACCAGAAGTCTTCCTAGACCTGGCTGTCCAGCCAAACTGAGCAATCGTGGGAGAAGAGCCTTGGTGAGAGAGGTAAAGAAGAACCCCAAGATCACTGTGGCTGAGCTCCAGAGATGCAGTAGGGAGATGGGAGAAAGTTATACAAAGTCAACTATCACTGCAGCCCACTACCAGTCGGGCCTTTATGGCGTTGTGGCCCGATGGTATCAATTGGTATTTATTACACTTATACACTTGTATATTTTTATACAGTAGGAAATAGGATAATTTAAGATTTGATTGTACGTTATATCTTTCTCTTCACTTTATTATTAATCTTTTCATTAAATAATTTATTTGCACTTAATTAGGTGTCACTTATTATTATTATTTATTTATTATTTATCATTATTATTATTATTTTTCTATACACATTATACGCACTTAGTGCTTTAAAATATATTTTCACATTAATTGGTCACATTTTATCATATGTTTATTTCTTAATTTTATCTTTACTTTAAACAGTTCATCAGCACTTCACTGTTTACCTGGGTGTCTCTCATTTTCTTCTTTATTTTTGTTTTGTTTTATTTTTTTATTTTTATTTATTCACTATTGTAATTTTTTATGACCTATATAATTGGATTATTATATCTGGTCACTTTATTTCTTTCATATTTGCTTATTGTCATATTTTTTTTATTATTTGGTCCAAACAGTATACACAATTCTCCTGGGTAATTTGTGGTAGTCTGGTATTGATATGGAATAGGATTATTTGGGAAATCATCTCCTGGTGCATACTTGCGTCTGGACTGTGCGCATGCACCTGGGACCCCGGCCTCTGGCACTTCCGGGGGCGCTCGATTTATGGTGCACATGCGTTCCAGCATGCGCTCCAGTGAGCGCTTTCCCGGAAGTGGACCTTACATGGGGCACAAGGTACAGCGCATGCGCCGCTTGTTTCGTTCAGCAATACAGCATTGTCATCATACATCTCGCTCCCATTGGATCTCGGCTGCATAAATAAGGCTCACTCTCCTCCCCCAAACACGCCCCCAGAAGAAGCTAGGGCGAAACGTACTTTGGGGTGAGGAGGGTCTCCGTGACAGTTCTCTGGCTACTTTATCGGCTCTTCTATCTTTGTGCTGTACTCCTACAGGTCATAAATTAGGTGTCCTAATATATTTGTGTATTTGGCTGGCCGTACTACCATTGTGGTATATACTTGTTTCTTTTTCTGTTGTGGTTATCTGTACAGTACTATTGTTAGTGATATGTGCCAGTGAGTGGGTTAGTCCTAGAACACATGTTTTGATATGATATATGGATATAATTGATAATTTACTGCTGTTATAGGATTGAATAGACGGAATTATCCCTGGTCACTAGGCACTTAATCAATATTAATTGAGATGTATATTTACCAACTTTTGATATGATATATTGCTATACTGTTTGGAGCCCCTCCTATTGGATATCTTTATATGATTAAGTTTTTTGCCGTAAAAAAAAATGTTTAAAAAAATGTCTCAATAAATGTTGAATGTTTTAATGTTATGGTTAGCTTCTTTTTGACTACTTGTTAGTAAGTCTTTTTCTGTTGTTATATATATATATATATATTATAGCCAGACACACAAATACATATACAGTGGGCTCGGAAAGTATTCAGACCCCTTTAAATTTTTCACTCTTTGTTTCATTGCAGCCATTTGGTAAATTCCAAAAAGTTCATTTTTTCACATTAATGTACACTCTGCACCCCATCTTGACTGAAAAAAACTGAAATGTAGATTTTTTTACAAATTTAATAAAAAAAGAAAAACTGAAATATCACATGGTCATAAGTATTCAGAACCTTTGCTCAGACACTCACATTTAAGTCACAAGCTGTCCATTTCCTTGTGATCCTCCATGAGATGGTTCTACTCCTTCATTGGAGGCCAGCTGTGTTTAATTAAACTGATAGGACTTGATTTGTAAAGGCACACACCTGTCTATATAAGACCTCACAGCTCACAGTGCATGTCAGACAAAATTATGAGGTCAAAGGAACTTGCCAAGGAGCTCCGAGACAGAATTGCGGCAAGGCACAGATCTGACCAAGGTTACAACAGAATTTCTGCAGTACTCAAGGTTCCTAAGAGCACAGTGGCCTCCATAATCCTTAAATGGAAGAAGCTTGGGACCACCAGCAGTCTTCTTAGACCTGGCTGTCCAGCCAAACTGAATATTCGTGGGAGAAGAAAAGCGCCTTGATGAGAGAGTTAAAGAAGAACACCAAGATCACTGTGGCTGAGCTCCAGAGATGCAGTAGGGAGATGGGAGAAAGTTATACAAAGTCAACTATCACTGCAGCCCACTACCAGTCGGGCCTTTATGGCGTTGTGGCCCGATGGTATCAATTGGTATTTATTACACTTATACACTTGTATATTTTTATACAGTAGGAAATAGGATAATTTAAGATTTGATTGTACGTTATATCTTTCTCTTCACTTTATTATTAATCTTTTCATTAAATAATTTATTTGCACTTAATTAGGTGTCACTTATTATTATTATTTATTTATTATTTATCATTATTATTATTATTTTTCTATACACATTATACGCACTTAGTGCTTTAAAATATATTTTCACATTAATTGGTCACATTTTATCATATGTTTATTTCTTAATTTTATCTTTACTTTAAACAGTTCATCAGCACTTCACTGTTTACCTGGGTGTCTCTCATTTTCTTCTTTATTTTTGTTTTGTTTTATTTTTTTATTTTTATTTATTCACTATTGTAATTTTTTATGACCTATATAATTGGATTATTATATCTGGTCACTTTATTTCTTTCATATTTGCTTATTGTCATATTTTTTTTATTATTTGGTCCAAACAGTATACACAATTCTCCTGGGTAATTTGTGGTAGTCTGGTATTGATATGGAATAGGATTATTTGGGAAATCATCTCCTGGTGCATACTTGCGTCTGGACTGTGCGCATGCACCTGGGACCCCGGCCTCTGGCACTTCCGGGGGCGCTCGATTTATGGTGCACATGCGTTCCAGCATGCGCTCCAGTGAGCGCTTTCCCGGAAGTGGACCTTACATGGGGCACAAGGTACAGCGCATGCGCCGCTTGTTTCGTTCAGCAATACAGCATTGTCATCATACATCTCGCTCCCATTGGATCTCGGCTGCATAAATAAGGCTCACTCTCCTCCCCCAAACACGCCCCCAGAAGAAGCTAGGGCGAAACGTACTTTGGGGTGAGGAGGGTCTCCGTGACAGTTCTCTGGCTACTTTATCGGCTCTTCTATCTTTGTGCTGTACTCCTACAGGTCATAAATTAGGTGTCCTAATATATTTGTGTATTTGGCTGGCCGTACTACCATTGTGGTATATACTTGTTTCTTTTTCTGTTGTGGTTATCTGTACAGTACTATTGTTAGTGATATGTGCCAGTGAGTGGGTTAGTCCTAGAACACATGTTTTGATATGATATATGGATATAATTGATAATTTACTGCTGTTATAGGATTGAATAGACGGAATTATCCCTGGTCACTAGGCACTTAATCAATATTAATTGAGATGTATATTTACCAACTTTTGATATGATATATTGCTATACTGTTTGGAGCCCCTCCTATTGGATATCTTTATATGATTAAGTTTTTTGCCGTAAAAAAAAATGTTTAAAAAAATGTCTCAATAAATGTTGAATGTTTTAATGTTATGGTTAGCTTCTTTTTGACTACTTGTTAGTAAGTCTTTTTCTGTTGTTATATATATATATATATATTATAGCCAGACACACAAATACATATACAGTGGGCTCGGAAAGTATTCAGACCCCTTTAAATTTTTCACTCTTTGTTTCATTGCAGCCATTTGGTAAATTCCAAAAAGTTCATTTTTTCACATTAATGTACACTCTGCACCCCATCTTGACTGAAAAAAACTGAAATGTAGATTTTTTTACAAATTTAATAAAAAAAGAAAAACTGAAATATCACATGGTCATAAGTATTCAGAACCTTTGCTCAGACACTCATATTTAAGTCACAAGCTGTCCATTTCCTTGTGATCCTCCATGAGATGGTTCTACTCCTTCATTGGAGGCCAGCTGTGTTTAATTAAACTGATAGGACTTGATTTGTAAAGGCACACACCTGTCTATATAAGACCTCACAGCTCACAGTGCATGTCAGACAAAATTATGAGGTCAAAGGAACTTGCCAAGGAGCTCCGAGACAGAATTGCGGCAAGGCACAGATCTGACCAAGGTTACAACAGAATTTCTGCAGTACTCAAGGTTCCTAAGAGCACAGTGGCCTCCATAATCCTTAAATGGAAGAAGCTTGGGACCACCAGCAGTCTTCTTAGACCTGGCTGTCCAGCCAAACTGAATATTCGTGGGAGAAGAAAAGCGCCTTGATGAGAGAGTTAAAGAAGAACACCAAGATCACTGTGGCTGAGCTCCAGAGATGCAGTAGGGAGATGGGAGAAAGTTATACAAAGTCAACTATCACTGCAGCCCTCCACCAGTCGGGCCTTTATGGCATTGTGGCCCGATGAAAGAAACTCCTCAGTGCAAGAAATATGAAAAATGCGTACAAAGAGTTTGCTAAAAAACACATGAAGGACTCTCAGACTGTGAGAAAGAAGATTCTCTGGTCTGATGAGCTGAAGATAGACCTTTTTGTGGATAATTCTAATTCTATGTGTGGAGAAAATCAGGCACTGCTCATCACCTGCCCAATACAATCCCAACAGTGAAACATGGTGGTGGCAGCATCAAGCTCAGCTGCAGGGACAGGACGACTGGTTGTCATTGAAGAAAACATGAATGTGGCCAAGTACAGAGATATCCTGGATGAAAACTTCTTCCAGAGTGCTCTGGACCTTAGACTTGGCCGAAGGTTCACCTTCTAACAAGACAATGACCCTAACCACACAGCTAAAATAACAAAGGAGTGGCTTCAGGAAAATTCTCGACTGGCCCAGCCAGAGCCCTGCCCTAAACCCAATTGAGCATCTCTGGAGAGACCTGAAAATGGCTGTCCACCAACGTTCATCATACAGAACTGGAGAGGACCTGCAAGGACGAATGGCAGAGGATCCCCAAATCCAGGTGTGAAAAACTTGTTGCATCATTCCCAAGAAGACTCATGGCTGTACTAGTTCAAAAGGGTGCTTCTACTCAATACTGAGCAAAGGGTCTGAATACTTATGACCATGTGGTATTTCAGTTTTTATTTTTTAATACATTTGCAAAAATTACTACATTTGTTTTTTTTTCAGTCAAGATGGGGTGCACAGTGTATATGAATGTGAAAAAAAGAACTTTTTTGAATTTACCAAATGGCTGCAATGAAACAAAGAGTGAAAAATTTAAAGCGATCTGATTACCTTCTGTACCCACTGTATATCTTGCCAACAAAGGATATGTAACAAAATATTGAGATGAACTATTGTAATGACCTGAGTAGGTTAGAAATCCCTCCTCTAACACCAAATACTTATTTTCCACCATAATTTGCTATATAAATCTTGCCAAATAGACAAGGTAATTTTCTGGATTTGTTTTCTCACTTTGACTCTCATAGTTGTGGTCTACCTATGATGTCAATTACAGGCCTCTCTCATCTTTTTAAGCGGGAGAACTTGCACAATTGGTGGCTGACTAAATACTTTTCCCCCCACTGTATATGACTAGAGATGATGGTACATAATAAGGGACGGTGCTATATATAATAAAAAAGGAAACTATGCTACTAAGGACGGCGCTGTACATAATATGTGAGCACACTATATACTAAGGGACTGTGCTATACATAATAAGTGAGTATAACTATATACTAAGGGACTGTGCTATACATAATAAGGCTACATTCCTGTATCCGAGTGCAGTGTCAGTGTGCTGCTTTTACAGACGCATCCAGTACCGTATTTTTCGGACTATAAGACGCACCGGACTATAAGGCGCACCCAGGTTTTAGAGGTGGAAAATAGGGAAAAAAATATTTGAAGCAAAAAAATGTGGTAAAATATTTAATAACATACTTATATAATAACACCACATATAATAGTATGTTATTATGTTGGAAGCTGCGGGACCAGTGTGGTGTCTCTACAGTACTATATGAAGACGCTGGAGGGTGAGTGTAAGGATGGGGGCACAGGGCTTATATTAAAGCACCACTCCAGCACTGCAAAATAACACTGGGGTGCTGCTTTAAAATCTAATGGGAGAACTATAACTCCCAGCATGTCCTGCAGATCCTATGACATGCTGGGAGTTATAGTTCACTAAAGAAGTGGCAGAGTGCTTTATTGTGTTTAGGAAAGACTAACCTCTTAATTGGGGCAGCCAGCCACACTGTGGTGAGGTAAAATCATCCCATGACTGCAAACAGAGCCTTCCCTCTTGTTGCCTTTCCACAGCACAGGTAATGGAAGCCAGCAGATTCTAGTGTTGGAGTCTGAAGGACCTATGATGATGTCAAGAAGAGGGAGGGCTTTTGCTGCCATGTGATGCTCCAGCCCGCCCACTTCTGACATCATCACAGGTCCTCCTTGTGCACACTGCACAGCACTCAGCATCCAGCACAGGCAGGTATGCAGTGATCTCCTGGCCCCTGCTGCTGCTGCTGCCTCCTTCTCCCCTGGACACACGCATCTCCCCAGCTGCTGCAGGAATCAAGGCTGGAGAAGCCATGTGTGTCCCTGCTTAAGTGCAGTATTCATTTGCTGCTCCTGTCTCACTGCTCAGCTGATAGGTGGGCGGGGAGTAGCTAATAAATATTCACTGCACTTAATCATCGGGACCACATGGTTTCCCCAGCACTGATTCTGGGCAGTGGGGACATCCTGAAGTGGGATAACAGTGCGATCCCACTCACTGCTGTCCCCCTCCCCACATGCTACATCCATACCATAAGACGCACCCACACTTTCCTCCCAAATTTGGAGGAAAAAAGTGCGTCTTATGGTCAGAAAAATACGGTATGTCCTTTTCCAATCCTCAAAATTGGATTAGATCAGGACATTTTCTGACTCTCACGAATCTCATTCTCAGACCTGTGATTTTCACGAATGTGTGAATGGACCTATAACACTCTACAAGTCGATGTGCCATTCAATAAAAAAAATAATCTGGAAGCACAAGGAGAACGTGAGAATGTGGAATAAAGGATTTTACAGATAACATTATCACTCCAAGTCATACAGCGCAGATACAGGATAATATTTACATCCAGTGACCACTGACATCTTATATGATTAGAGCTGCTTGCTGCTGTTTCTTCTCCATCTGGTCAGAATTTCATGTCGATATCTCCCAGCCATGACTCATCTTAGTAACATAGTTATTAAGGTTGAAGGAAGACTTTAAGTCCATCTAGTTAAACCCATAGCCTAACCTTACATGCCCTAACATGTTGATCCAGAGGAAGGCAAAAACCCCATGTGGCAAAGAGTAAGCTCCACATTGGGGAAAAAAATTTCTTCCCGACTCCACATACGGCAATCAGACTAGTTCCCTGGATCAACGCCCTATCAAGGAATCTAGTATCTTGTCACGATGATCGTCGCAGCTCTAAAAATAACAAGGTCACATACCATATATACTGGTGTATAAGCAGAATTTTTCAGCACATTTTTTTTTGCTAAAAATGCCCCCCTCTGCTTATACACGAACCATTGTCCCAGAAAGATGGCTGGGGAGGGGGAGCGGTAGAGCAGCAGGTCACAGAGGCAGGAGCTGGAGGCTGCGGCTAAAGTCTGTGCCCGCTGCTAAAGAGAAATAAATATTCACTACACTGGCAGTGAATATTAGTTTATCTTATAGAGCACACAGTTGCAGCCGCAGCCGCCAGCTTCCAGCACACATCATACTTACCTTCCCCGCGCACCCTCGCTGCATCTCGTTCCGGCGCCAGCAGCTCTTCCATCCGAGCAATCACGTGGCCCCGCTCCAAAGTAATACGCACTCCAATAAGCCTTTGAACCCACGTACTGGATTGCCATATGAAACCAAAGTTCCCATTTTTTTCATTTGGTACTGCCATACTGTTAGCCTATGCATTGCAGGCAAGGCCTGCCCTGCACCAAAGTTACACACACCCCAACAACCCATTGAACAGACACCCTGGATGGCCACATGAAACCAAAGTTCCCATTATTAGGAAGTTGGTACTTCCATACTGTTTGGCTATGTAGTGGATTGCAGCGCTAAGCCTGAAGAACCTGCATTTTTGAATTGCTGTGGTGAGCCTGATGAACCTGGAGTGGAGAATTGCAGTGTTGAGGCTGAAGAACCTGTAGTGGAGAATTGCAGTGTTGAGGCTGAAGAAATTGAAGCGGAGAATTGCATTGCTGAAGCAGCTGACCAATCCCTACAGTTCCAATTATTAGGAACTGGGTCTCCCATACTTTTTGGCTATGCAGTGAATGCAAGACCTGCCCTGCCCTAAAGTTACACGCACCCCAATAACCCCTGGAACAGACGTCCTGGATGGCCACAGGAAAACCAAGTTCACATAATTCATTTGGTACTGCCATACTGTTTGCTTATGCATTGAATGCAAGGCCTGCCCTGCACCAAATTCACACGCTCCCCAATAAGCCTTTGAACCCACGTACTGGATGGCCACAGGAACACCAAGTTCACATTATTCATTTGGTACTACCATACTGTTTGGTTATGCATTGAATGCAAGGCCTGTCCTGCACCTAATTCACACGCTCTCCAATAAGCCTTTGAACCCACGTACTGGATGGCCACATGAAAACAAAGTTCACATTATTCATTTGGTACTCCCATACTGTTTGCTTTTGCATTTAATGCAAGGCCTGCACTGCACCAAAGTAACACGCACGTCAATAAACCTTTGAACTGACATCCTGGATGGCTACGTGAAACCAAAGTTCCCATTATTATTAATTTTGTACTCCCATACAGTTTGCCCATGAAGTGAATGTAAGGCCTGCTCCAAATTTAGACGCACAACAATAACCTATAACACAGATGTCCTGGATGGCCACATGAAACCAAACCTCACTTTTTTACATTTGGTACTGCCATACTGTTAGCCTATGCATTGAATGCAAGGCCTGCCCTGCCACAAAGTTACATGCACCTCAATAACCCTTGGAAGAGACGTAGAAGTGGGCCTCCTGAAAACAATGTTCCCATTAGTAGGAAGTGGGTCTTTCATAGTATGTGCCTATGCAGTGAATGCAAGGGCTGCAAAAAAAATAGGAGGCACTCGAATGCCTCTTGAAAGAGATGTGGAGGATGGCCTCATAAAAAATGTTCCCATTATAAAGGAGTGGGTCTCCTACACTTGTAATGTCCATACACAAAGTATATGGGCTGACAAACCTTTCCCCCTGGGGGGCACTCACCAGCTTTTTTTTTTACGTTTTTTTTACGGGCATCATAAAAACCCTTTAAAAAAACTAGAGTGGATGTAGCATCACGGAACACGTTCACCCTGGTGTTCTAGTGGTAGTGTCTGATGAGATGTGGAGGATGTCATCCTATTAATCTTTTCCCAATTTAAAGGAGCAGATCTCCTATACTTGGAATGCCCATACAGTATACTAAGTGTATGGACTGACAAACATTTACCCCTGGGAGGCGCACATCAGCTTTTAAAAAAAAATAAAAAATTTTTTACGGACATCATAAACACCCTTGCCAAAACTAGAGTGGCTGTTGCATCACGGAATACATTCACCCTGGTGTTCTAGTGGTGGTGTCTGAAGAGATGTGGAAGATGTCCTCCTATGAATCTTTTCCCAATTTAAAGGAGCGGGTCTCCTGTACTTGGAATGCCTATACACTAAGTGAATGTAAGTACTTTCCTGCACGCAACCTCCGATCCTCACAAGATCTCCTCTACTCTTTCTCTCGCGCATCACCCCTACTCTGGAACCCTCTACCACAACACATCAGACTCTCGCCTACCATCGAAACCTTCAAAAAGAACCTGAAGACCTACCTCTTCCGGCAAGCCTACAACCTGCAGTAACCACCGATCGACCAAACCACTGCACGACCAGCTCTATCCTCACCTACTGTATCCTCACCCATCCCTTGTAGATTGTGAGCCCTCGCGGGCAGGGTCCTCTTTCCTCCTGTACCAGTTGTGACTTGTATTGTTCAAGATTATTGTACCTGTTTTTATGTATACCCCTCCTCACATGTAAAGCGCCATGGAATAAATGGTGCTATAAAAAAAAAAAAATAATAATAATAATAATAATAATGGACTGACAAACATTTCCCCATAGGGGTACACATCAGCTGTCTTTTTTAGATTTTTTTTTTACAGGCATCATAAACACCCTTGCCAAAAACTAGAGTGGCTGTTGCATCATGGAATACATTTACCGTGGTGTTCTAGTGGTGGTGTCTGAAGAGACGTGGAGGATGTCCTCGTATGAATCTTTTCTCAATTTAAAGGAGCGGGTCTCCTATACTTGAATGCCCATACACTAAGTGTATGGGCTGACAAACATTTCCCCCTGGGGGTACACATAGCTTTTTTTTTACATTTGTTTTTTAAGGCATCATAAATAACCTTGCCAAAAACTAGAGTGGCTGTTGCATCATGGAATACATTTACCGTGGTGTTCTAGTGGTGGTGTCTGAAGAGACGTGGAGGATGTCCTCCTATGAATCTTTTCCCAATTTAAAGGAGTGGGTCCCCTATACTTAGAAGCCCATACAATAAGTGTATGGGCTGACAAATATTTTCCCTTGGGGGGTACATATTTTTTAAAAATTTCACCCTGGTGTTCTAGTGGTGGTGGATGATGAGGATGAGGAGAAGGAGGAGGATAACACCAAATAGTCAAAATCAGAAAGCGTATACCCATGTGTGGGTGTGAAGAGGTTCATAGTAATACACCCCCAAAAAAATACACTGTATTGGAGGTTATGTTTCGCTGTTATCATTCGATGTCAGCCTGTCAGAATTTGCAATTGACAGTTATAATTCCCCCGGGGGCACTAAAAACCGTCTCTGACAAAAAGCTAACGACAGGGCAGGCCAAGACTTCCAAGGCGTAGAGAGCCAGTTCATGCCATGTGTCCAGCTTGGATACCCAATAATTAAAAGGCACAGAGAAATCACGGAGGACGTTGGTACGGTCAGCAAGGTACTCCCTCAGCATCTTCCCAAACATTGCACTCCTTGTGACAGCACCCCTCACTTCTGGGACCGAGAGTCTGAGAAAACTCTTCCAGAACTTTGCCAGTTTTCCCCTGCCTCTGCTGGATTGAAGTTGTGTCTCTCTCGCCTGTACTCCTTAGTTGTCCAAAGAACTGTAATGTCTGCCACCAGCGTTTTCAGATGGGAATTTTTTTAATAATTCTGCAACAAGGGCGCTGTGGTACTGCACCATTTTAGTACACCTGTCTGCCTCTGGAAGAAGAGATTGAAAGTTCTCCTTGTAGTGTGGGTCTAGAAGTGTCACCAACCAATAATGAGTGTCACCAAAAATTTTGATAAAGCAAGGGTCATGGGAAAGGCAGCGCAACATAAAGTCAGCCATGGTTGCCAGACTCCTAACAGGCAAGACTTCCGTGTCCTCACCAACAGGACAACTGACCATGCAGTTCTCCTCCTCCCTGTCCTCAGGCCATCCAAGCTGAATAGACGGTATGAAAGTTGTGCTTCTAGTACCGTCTTTTACTCATGAAGGTATCTCCTGTTCTTCCTTCTCCTCCTCTTCCCCATTATCTACCAATCCACGTTGGGACAACATGAGGCGGCTGTAGGTTCAGCGGTGTCGGACACAAATCTGACTGCTCTTTCAAAGCTGTCCACAACTCTTCAACATTGTGCGGTTTGTCACCTAAGCATATTAGCTGCAGCATAGCCTGTTGCTGCTTGGCAGAGGCAGTTCTGCAGTGCTTCCAGCTTGTGACTGACGTGCTCATTTCGGAGATGGAGGCTGAAGAGGAGGAGGATGTGCAGGAGCTGTAGACTGTGGGGGTAACCCTAATTGACATGGGGCCCACAATCCTCGGCATCAGGAAGATGTGTTCCATCCCAAGGTCCAACGGGGTCCCGGCTTCCACTATGTTAACCCAATGTGCCGTCAGTGAGATGTACCGTCCCTGCCCACAAGCACTTGTCCACGTGTCCATGGTTAGATGGACTTTCCCAGTAACATCATTGTTGAGGGCATGGGTAATATAGTAACATACATAGTTAGTAAGGCCGAAAAAAGACATTTGTCCATCCAGTTCAGCCTATATTCCATCATAATAAATCCCCAGATCTACGTCCTTCTACAGAACCTAATAATTGTATGATATAGTAACATAGTTAGTAAGGCCGAAAAAAGATGTTGTGGGACACATGCTTGTGTAATTCCGGTACAGCACACCAGGAGAAATAGTGGCGACTGGGGACCGTGTAACTTGGGACGGCCACCGACATCAGGTTGTGGAAAGCTTTTGTCTCCATGAGCCTAAAAGGCAACATTTCGAACGCAAGCAGATGTGAAATGTGGGAATTTAGTACTGTGACATCTGGGGCGTTGGCTGCGTATTTCCGCTTGCATTCCAATGACTGGGGTATGGACAACTGAAGGCGTGGATGTGCTTGATGATGGTGCTGGTTGACTGTGGGCAATGACAGGTGCAGGGTAGAAGGCATCTTGGCATGCACCATGAACAGGGGATTGGTTGCCCGCACAACAGTGAAAGAAGCAGTGGTGTCACCCAAGAAGACTGGGGTTCAGCCCACAAAGTTGGGTGCTTTGCTGTCATGTGCCTGATCATACTGGTGGTGGGCCATGCTGGTAGTTTTGCTACCTCTGCTGATGCTGGCCTGGCAGGTGGTGCAAATGGCCTGTTTGGGGTTATTGGCAGAGTCTTTAAAAACAGCCAGACTCGGGAAAACCTAACAGTTGGACGGGCAACTTCCGTCATGTTTGTGTTATGGGGAACGGTTGCCCGCCTTCTGTCTGTGGCCACTATACTGCTTTTTCCTGCCTGTTGGGGTGGTACACCTCCTTCCCCATGTGTGCTGCTGTCCTCGCTCTGCATGTCCTACTGCCAGATTGGGTCAGTTATTATGTCATCCACCACCTCATCTTCCACATCCGCACCGTGGTCCTCCTCCTGACTTTCTGGCAATTGTGTCTCATCATTGTCCACCTGTTGTGACACTTTCCAATTGTGTCTCATCATTGTCCACCTGTTGTGACACTTTCCCACCATCACCTTCGTGTGACATTGGCTGCTCAAATATTTGGGCATCGCTACATGCGATCTCATCTTGCCCCATTGCAAGTGGACCAGGCGAGAGGCCCGAATCTATGAATGGAAAAGTGAACAGTTCTTCAGAGTGTCCAAGTGTGGGATCAGTTGTCTCCGGGCACTCGGCATGGTGGGAGGATAGAGGTTCAGGATGAGTAATATGCTTTCCAGACTCATGGCTACTCATACTTGACAGTGTGGAAGACGTGGTGGTGGTGGTTGTGGTGGCAAAGTGACTGGAAGCATTATCCGCTATTCAGCCAACAACCTTTTGACACTGCTCTGGGATCAATAGTGGTGTGCTGTGGCCCCCTATTAATTGGGACAGGAAGGTCAAGCAACAAGATGTGGGTGTTCGTTGTGGCCCAATTTCAGCTTGCCCACAGCCTCGGCCTTTGCATGCACCATCAGCATCACGTCCACTTCCCCGTCCCTTGACATGCTCCTTGCCCATTTTAAATTTTAAACTACATTATTTTCCACGTTCACTACAAATGGCTGAATTTGGAGCAAACTTATATGTGATCAGTGAGAGTAAAAACCACAGTTTAAAATATCTGGACTGTAGGTAACAATCCTTTTTTTTTTTTTTTACCAAACTGTTGGTAATAACTAGGGTAAGACACAGCAAAAACAGTTCAATGGAGCCCTCAAATGCCACAATTTTTAGACCACAGATAGAAGAGGTCTTTGACGGAGATACCCCACTGTTCAATTTGTGGCCTGTATTTTTTTAACAGAAAAATACTGTATAGAACTACAGTAACGCACCGCCAAAAAAGGTGAATGTAGGCCTGAAATGCCAAAATTTGTATCCCACAAATAGATCAGGCTTCTGACAGAGATACCATACTGTTCAATATGTGGCCTGTATTTTTTTTTTTTTTTTTTTTACAGAAAATTACTGTATAGAGCTAGGGTAACACACCACCAAAAAAGGTGAATGTAGGCCTGAAATGCCCAAATTTGTAGCCCACATCTAAATTTTTTTGGCAGCAAAATGGTGTAAAAAAATTGTATAAGACACTCCATAAAATACTACAGTACCACAAAAAATGACAGAATTTTCTGCGCACTCAGATGTGATGGCTGGGACGGGCAAGTCCGTTTAAATAGCTGGATTTTCACACTGTAATATGAAAAGGATCTGGCTGTAGTCTGTAGTGTCAACAAGCAAATGTAGAAAAAAAGGGTCTCTGGATTGCTTTGGATTTGAAGATTAACATGCAAAAAAAATTATTCCTAGCCACTGATAACTAGGGCTAGGTATATACGGTTAATATATGTAATAGGCAGCAGCAGCAGACAGTGATGGAATGGACCTTCTTGATGTATGCAATTATATCTATACACCCACATACAGTGCCTGAATGCCTTGCACTGATATGTATAGAGCCACATACACTCCCATGCCTGCCTAGCACTGCAATCTATATACTCCGTAATTAGTCCTTAGAAGGACTGTTGGTTCAACTGGATTTGTGTAAAATATGATGGTATACCCACACTAACTGAAAACCCCCCAAATATGACCCTATCTTGGCAGCACCTCTCCCTACACTGTCTGAATCAGGAGCTGAATGCGACGAGCAGGACAGCGCCAGGTTTCTTATAGACCTGATGATGCTGTGCGGCCAGCCGATCAATGTAATGCCACAACCAAGATGGCTACGGCATTACAATGTGTGGCAGATAATCCCTGCAGGTTGATTGGCTCTCTAAAAACTTTGAAAGTGTCCCCAAGTGCAGTGGCAAAAACCATCAAGCGCTACAAAGAAACTGGCTCACATGAGGACCGCCCCAGGAAAGGAAGACCAAGAGTCACCTCTGCTTCTGAGGATAAGTTTATCCAAGTCACCAGCCTCAGAAATCGCAGGTTAACACCAGCTCAGATTAGAGACCAGGTCAATGCCACACAGAGTTCTAGCAGCAGACACATCTCTACAACAACTGTTAAGAGGAGACTTTGTGCAACAGGCCTTCATGGTAAAATAGCTGCTAGGAAACCACTGCTAAGGACAGGCAACAAGCAAAAGAGACTTGTTTGGGCTAAAGAACACAAGGAATGGACATTAGACCAGTGGAAAGCTGTGCTTTGGTCTGATGAGTCCAAATTTGAGATCTCTGGTTCCAACCACCGTGTCTTTCTGCGACGCAGAGAAGGTGAACGGATGGACTCTACATGCCTGGTTCCCACCGTGAAGCATGGAGGAGGAGGTGTGATGGCGTGAGGGTGCTTTGCTGGTGATACTGTTGGGGATTTATTCAAAATTGAGGGCATACTGAACCAGCATGGCTACCACAGCATCTTGCAGTGGCATGCTATTCCATCCGGTTTGCGTTTAGTTGGACCATCATTTATTTTTCAACAGGACAATGACCCTAAACACACCTCCAGGCTGTTAAGGGCTATATGACCAAGAAGGAGAGTGATGGGGTGCTACACCAGATGATCTGGCCTCCAAAGTCACCTGACCTGAACCCAATCGATCACATCGCGTTGCTGCGGGGGGTCTCAGGGAAGCCCGCAGGGAGCCCCCTCCCTGCGCGATGCTTCCCTGCACCGCCGGCACACCGCGATCATGTTTGATCGCGGTGTGCCGGGGGTGAATGTGCCGGGGGTGGTCCGTGACCGCTCCTGGCACATAGTGCCGGATGTCAGCTGCAATAGGCAGCTGACACCCGGCCGTGATCGGCCGCGCTCCCCCCGTGAGCGCGGCCGATCGCGTATGACGTACTATCCCGTCGGTGTGCATATGGGCCCACCCCATCTCAACGGGATAGTACGTCATATGTCAGAAAGGGGTTAAGGTGAGCTGGACCGCAGAGTAAAGGCAAAAGGGCCAACAAGAGCTAAGCATCTGTGGGAACTCCTTCAAGATTGTTGGAAGACCATTCCCGATGACTACCTCTTGAAGCTCATCACGAGAATGCCAAGAGTGTGCAAAGCAGTCATCAAAGCAAAAGGTGGCTACTTTGAAGAACCTAGAATATAAGACATAATTTTAGTTGTTTCACACTTTTTTGTTAAGTATATAATTCCACATGTGTTAATTCATAGTTTTGATGCCTTCAGTGGGAATGTACAATTTTCATAGTCATGAAAATACAGAAAAATCTTTAAATGAGAAGGTGTGTCCAAACTTTTGGTCTGTACTGTGTGTATTCTACTATATATCTTGATTTTTCAACAAAAAGAAATACAATCAAGGAGAAAATTAAGGACGCTCACATCTTTTTTATAGTATATATAAAATTGGTATGGTAGGAGGTATACATTGTAATTACTTTCATTAAAATATGCTGATATATCATATTTTTTCTAATAAAAGGTTAAGAAGGTGAGGTACAATCCGTAAGAAATTTTTAATACTTGGACTTCTCAACAATCCTATCTGTTTAAAGTGTTTCAGCACATAAAGCAACTTATAAGTGATGTGAAGCCTGGGAAATCAGAACAAATTTAGAATGATTTGATATTGTGAGAAAAACAGACTAATTGCATCAGACAATGAGTGATTTGTTGGAACTCCAGAGATTATTTCTCCTCATTAGCATATACTTGGCATGTGCTGGGCTGCCTACTATCAGTTCTCAATGCTCTTACTGTTGAAGTGTTCATCATCAAAACCATGAATTCATAAAGAGTCTAAGACTCCTGGGACTTAAACATTCTCCCCAACCAAGAGAACTTCCCCCTGGGATATCACATTCTAAGTAAGAGAGGCTACAATATGATAAATGAACTGTTTAATGCCTGTCTCATTGTTGTTTCTTAAAATTATTAATTGGCTTTATTTTTGTAACATCCTCGGTGAAATTAGAGGGAGAGACAAGTAAATCAAAAGTCAAAAACCTCTTCATTTTTTCGAACAACGTCCCGCAATCCCTAAAAACAGATTGTTTATATATTTATATATTACTTTAACTATATATGTGAAATAATTTCTCATTAATGCAATGTTTTCTGATTTTATACAATAGAAAAAAATGTTGGAAAGAAAACCAACTATAATTGTATATTATTTAGCTGTCAACAGCATTACAGATTGTACAGGTGCACATGTTCGGCCTCCAAATCATTCAATATCAATTGGACTGCTGGGAATAGCCGAGTAAAGCGCCCAGTTTTATCTGGCAGTCTGATTCAATATAAAGGAAATAAATCTTTAATGTATTATAAGTTAAAACCTGGAATAAATTATAGTTCATGGCAGGAGTATGTTTGGTTTTCTGGTTCATGGCTTATGCCTCTTAATAAATGTGTTGCAGTTGATTCCAGCATACTCTGGGTGAAGACAATTGTGAAATGCTGGTCTTTTTTTTTTTAATTCCAATACATTTTTATTAAGATTTCAAAATTCCATACAAACAGCCACCTGCCAACATGCCTGGTTGTGCAATATATCAAAACACTGTGATCTTAGCTTTTCCATCAAGTAATCATGTATTGTATATTAACTTTTGAATATTAAGAAGTAAACACAATGCATTGGACAAGGAGTCAATATGAACTGTTACTCCATAACTACATCCAAACTAAACATGTGCATGGTCACATAGGAGCTGGAGATTCCACCATTACTTTTCTAATTCATGTCCTGTCTCAATGAAGTGGGGTGGACATAGGACTGTCTAACCAAGGATCCCATCTGCGGGATATTCTATTCTTAGCTGCTAAGGACTGAGCCAAAGACAATACATGTTGACAATTTACGTTAATTCCGTCAAACACTTCTCTAATAGTAGGTACATTCTGATCTTTCCATTTAGCTGCGAGAGTTAATCTAGCCGCAATTAAAATGTGAGTTAGGGAACCTCTAAGGTCAAAAGGAACCTTATCTGTTCCAATGTGAAATACTATTAAGCTGTGGTCCAATAATATCTGCATCATGAGAACCTAAGTTAAGGTCGGCTACACCCCCCCAAAATTTAGTAACTATTAGACAAAACCACCACAGATGACCCAATGTACCTTTCTCCCCACATCCTTTGCAACTTAGTGAGGACTGATTAGGATCACAATGAGCTAGTTTCGCTGGCCACTGGTGTCATCGTAGGTGTATCTTTTTCAAGTGTTCAAGATGGTTTATACACGAGTATACATGTTGTACCTCTCCCAAGCCCACCTTCCAATCTGGTTCCAGGGATATGCCTAATTCCGATTCCCAGTGCTTCACATAGGGTAGTTTATCAACTAAATCTATCTCATCCAGAGCTTTGTGTAAAATTGAAACTCTTTAGAATTAGATTCAGGTCGTAAAATATAACTATTAGCCCAGTGTTCTATGGGGAGAGGGATGACCAAGAAATTGTCCATTAAGTCTTGTACATTTTTTACTCCCGCCTCCATTTTTGAAGAATAAGAAAGGGAATGTGAAATTCACAAGGGCTCTTAGTGAAATGTCCATTAGGGGAATTATTATCAATTTTGGGGCCAGTGTTCTCCAATATTTTAAAGGTAACCTCCATTGTCGGGAGGCACGGAGTATAGGAGCTCTGTTTAATTGTCTCAGTTTCCAATATCAATCTGGTTGAGCCTCCTTTAGCAAAGAAATATTGTATTTGAAACCACCAACTCCGGATCCCCCCTATAATGGCTGCTCCATGATATGCTAATACGAGTATATTCGGAACTCCCATTCCCCCCAAATCATAAGGATAGTACATTGTTTTACTGGCCACTCTTGGCTTCTTATTAGCCCATATGAATTGGTTGGTCATCCTATGAAGGGAAGATATATATCTCAGGGGGATCTTAATCGGGATGCATCTAAAGCAATAAAAAAAATTTGGAAGCAACATCATCTTAAAAGTATTAATTCTGGCTATCCATGACACAAATACAAATTGAAGATTCTCTAGGTCCTTCTTTATGGACTTCAATAATTTGGAGATATTACTGTGTAGCAGACTTTTGGAGGGGGTGAACATAATACCCAAGTATGAGATTCCATCTTCCACCCACTCAAAAGGGTATTGATGCTTCAGGTGGTCTCTCACATCAGGGGAAACTAAAATAGGGAGAACCAAAGATTTAGCGGCGTTAAGTTTGTAATAAGATACTTTGGCAAACTCCTCCAATGCGTATAGAATATTTTGAAAAAATTATTCTACATTTGTCCATGATATAGTAATATCATCTGCATATAGGCCAATTGTATGTTCCACTAACCCCACCTTAATACCTGAGATGCCACAGGAAGTTCTTATTCTTTCAGCCAATGGCTCCATACACAGGGCAAGAATAATGGGAGAGAGAGGACACCCCTGACGGGTACCACTAGATATTTGAAATGTATCTGATAGGAGCCCTGAGGATAACACTCTTGCATTGGGGTTAGAGTACATGGCTACCATAGCCGAAAAGATGGGACCTATCAGTCCAAATTTGCCTAATACACTGCTTAGGTAACCCCAGTGCACCATATCAAAAGCTTTTTCAGCATCAAGTGACAAGAGCTCAGCAACTTTAGTCAGATTAATCATTCTACGTGTCCCATCCTTTTCCTCGTGTCCCGCCACAAACCCAGCTTGGTTAGGGGAGATAAGAGAAGGGATATTGTGGTACAGTTTCATTGCTAATATTTTTGAAAATATCTTCATGTCACAATTCAAAAGTGAAATAGACCTGAATTACCTGGGCAGGTAGGCGGTTTACCTGGTTTCGGTAATGTAGTAATCGTAGCCTCCAGATTAGAAGTGGACACAGATTCTTTTACCTGCCAATGCTTATAAAGTCGCAAAAGAAATGGGGATAATATTTGTTAGAAATGGTGATAATATTCATTTGGCAACCCGTCTGATCCAGGGGCTTTATTACTCTTCATGAATTTAATAGCAGTCCTAATCTCCTCCCCAGTGAAGGGAGCGTTAAGACAGTTTATCTGGTCTTGGGATACTTCGGGTAAATTAATATTTTGTAAATATTGATAAATCTCCGAATGAGATGGTTGAGGAGTTTGAGGGTCTTTTTGTAGATTATAAAGTTGGGTATAGTATTGGGCGAATAGGCCTGCTATCTCCGTGGGGTTCCGAACATAATTTCCATGAGGGTCTACAAGGTGATCAATTCTGGTTCGCATTTCACATTTTTTAACTCTACAAGCCAGTAGGGCTCCACCTCCGTCCCTAGTTCCATAAAATCTTGTTTTCATTTTTTTAAGATTATATACATAAATAGAAAGAAGATTTTCTCATAATTTAAATCTAAGCTTACATATAGCCTCTGAGTTATCAAAAGAAGGGTTAGATTTATTAACCCCTTCCCGATCCATGACGCCACGTAGGCATCATGAAAGTCGGTGCTAATCCGACCCATGACGCCTATGTGGCGTCATGGAAAGATCGCATCCCTGCAGATTGGGTGAAAGGGTTAACTCCAATTTCACCCGATCTGCAGGGACAGGGGGAGTGGTAGGTCAGCCCAGGGGGGGTGGCTTCACCCCCCCCATGGCTACGATTGCTCTGATTGGCTGTTGAAAGTGAAACTGCCAATCAGAGCGATTTGTAATATTTCACCTAAAAAACTGGTGAAATATTACAATCCAGCCATGGCTGATGCTACAATATCATTGGCCATGGCTGGAAACACTGATGTGCCCACCCGACCCCACCGATCGCCCCCCCCCAGTCCTCCGATATGTGCTCCGCTCCCCTCCGTTCTGTGCTCCACTCCCCCGTCCTCCTGCCCGCTCCCCCCATGCTCCTATGCCACCCCCGTGCTCGGACGCACCCCCGTGCCCCGATCTCCCCCCCTCATACTTACCGAGGCTCCCGGTGTCTGTCTGTCTTCTTCATGGGCGCCGCCATCTTCCAAAATGGCGGGCGCATGCGCAGTGCGCCTGCCGAATCTGCCGGCCGGCAGATTCGTTACATGTACATTTTGATCACTGTGATAAAACCTATCACAGTGATCAACATAAAAAAAAAAGTAAATGACCCCCCCCTTTTAGGTAGGAACAATAAAAAAATAAAGATTTTTTTTTTCCACTACAGTTAGAACTAGGGTTAGGGTTAGGGAATGTGCACACATATTCAGATCCTCTGCAGATTTTTCCGCAGCGGTTTTTATAAATCCGCAGTGCAAAACTGCTGCGGATTTATCGCGGATTTAACGAGGTTTTTCAGGTGATTTCACTGCGGTTTTCTATTGGAGCAGTTGTAAAACCGCTGCAGAATCCGCAGAAAGAAGTGAAATGTGCGGAATGTAAACCGCTGCGTTTCCGTGCAGTTTTTTCTGCAGCATGTGCGCAGCGTTTTTTATAAACTCATGGGAAACTGCTGCGGACCCGCAGCGGCGGAAACGCTGTGGACCCGCAGCGTTTTACGCATCGTGTGCACATACCCTTAGAATTAGGCTATGTGCACACGGTGCGGATTTGGCTGCGTATCCGCAGCGGATTGGTCGCTGCAGATTCGTAGCAGTTTTCCATCAGCTTTACAGTTCCATGTAAACCTATGGAAAACCAAATCCGCTGTGCCCATGGTGCGGAAAATACCATGCGGGAACGCTGTGTTGCATTTTCCGCAGCATGTCAATTCTTTGTGCGGATTCCGCAGCGTTTTACACCTGTTCCTCAATAGGAATCCGCAGGTGAAATCTGCACAAAAAACACTGGAAATCCAAGGTAAATCTGCAGGTAAAACGCAGTGCCTTTTAACCACGGATTTTTCAAAAATGGTGCGGAAAAATCTCACACGAATCCGCAACGTGGGCACATAGCTTTAGGGTTAGGGTTGGAATTAGAGTTGGGGTTGGAATTAGGGCTAGGGTTGGAAATAGGGTTAAGATTAGGCTTGTGGTTAGGGTTATGGTTAGGGGTGTGTTGGGGTTAGGGTTGTGGTTAGGGGTGTGTTGGGGTTAGGGTTGTGATTAGGGTTATGGCTAGAGTTGAGATTAGGATTAGGGGTGTGTTGGGGTTAGTGTTGGAGTTAGAATTGAGGGGTTTCCACTGTTTAGGCACATCAGGGGTCTCCAAATGCAACATGGCGCCACCATTGATTCCAGCCAATCTTGCGTTCAAAAAGTCAAATGGTGCTCCCTCCCTTCCAAGCCCCGACGTGCGCCAAAACAGTGGTTTACCCCCACATATGGGGTACCAGCATACTCGGGACAAACTGGGCAACAACAATTGGGGTCCAATTTCTCCTGCTACCCTTGTGAAAATAAAAAACTGCTTGCTAAAACATCATTTTTGAGGAAAGAAAAAATATTTTTTTATTTTCACGGCTCTGCGTTATAAACTTCTGTGAAGCACTTGGGGGTTCAAAGTGCTCACCACATATCTGGATAAGTTCCTTGGGGGGTCTAGTTTTCAAAATGGGGTCACTTGTGGGGGGTTTCTATTGTTTAAGCACATCAGTGGCTCTGCAAACGTAACATGATGCCCGCAGACCATTCCATCAAAGTCTGCATTCCAAAACGTCACTACTTCCCTTCTTAGCCCCGACGTGTGCCCAAACAGTGGTTCCCCCCACATATGGGGTATCAGCGTACTCAGGACAAACTGGACAACAACTTTTGGGGTCCAATTTCTCCTGTTACTCTTGTGAAAATAAAAAATTTCGGGCTAAAAAATAATTTTTTGAGGAAAGAAAAATGATTTTTTATTTTCACGGCTCTGCGTTATAAACTTCTGTGAAGCACTTGGGGGTTTAAAGTGGTCACCGCACATCTAGGTTAGTTCCATGGGAGGTCTAATTTCCAAAATGGGGTCACATGTGGGGGAGCTCCAATGTTTAGGCACACAGGGGCTCTCCAAACGCGACATGGTGTCCGCTAACGATTGGAGCTAATTTTTCATTCAAAAAGTCAAATGGCGCTGCTTCCCTTCCGAGCCCTGCTGTGTGCCCAAACAGTGGTTTACCCCCACATGTGAGGTATCAGTGTACCCAGGAGAAATTGCCCAATAAATTTTAGGATCCATCTTATCCTGTTGCCCATGTGGAAATGAACAAATTGAGGCTAAAAGAAATTTTTTGTGAAAAAAAAGTACTTTTTCATTTTTACGGATCAATTTGTGAAGCACCTGGGGGTTCAAAGTGCTCACTATGCATCTAAATAAGTTCCTTGGGGGGTCTAGATTCCAAAATGGGGTCACATGTGGGGGAGCTCCAATGTTTAGGCATACAGGGGCTCTCCAAACGCGACATGGTGTCCGCTAACGATTGGAGCTAATTTTTCATTCAAAAGTCAAATGGCGCTCCTTCCCTTCCGAGCCTTGCCGTGTGCACAAACAGTGGTTCCCTCCCACATATGGGGTATCGGCGTACTCAGGACAAATTGTGCAATAACTTTTGGTGTCCACTTTCTCTTTTTACCCTTGGGAAAATAAAAAAATTGTTGCTAAAAATCATTTTTGTGACTAAAAAGTTAAATGTTCATTTTTTTCCTTCCATGTTGCTTCTGCTGCTGTGAAGCACCTGAAGGGTTAATGAACTTCTTGAATGTGGTTTTGAGTACCTTGAGGGGTGCAGTTTTTAGAATGGTGTCACTTTTGGGTATTTTCAGCCATATAAACCCCTCAAACTGACTTCAAATGTGAGGTGGTCCCTAAAAAAATGGTTTTGTAAATTTTGCTGTAAAAATGAGAAATCGCTGGTCAACTTTTAACCCTTATAACTTCCTAGCAAAAAAAAAATTTGTTTCCAAAATTGCGTTGATGTAAAGTAGACATGTGGGTAATGTTATTTATTAACTATTTTGTGTCATATATCTCTCTCTTTTAACAGAATAAAAATTCAAAATTTGAAAATTGCGAAATTTTCAAGATTTTAGCCAAATTTCCATTTTTGTAACAAATAAACACAAAAATTATCGACCTAAATTTACCACTAACATGAAGCCCAGTATGTCACGAAAAAACAATCTGAGAACCGCTAGGATTCGTTGAAGCGTTCCTGAGTTATTACCTCATAAAGGGACACTGGTCAGAATTGCAAAAAACGGCCAGGTCATTAAGGTTAATTAGTTGTAATTAATAGAGTTGCATCTTTATCTTATTTCTGCTCCTTTCTCTTTTCCGTTTCAAATAAGACACCTGTTGAATGAATATTCCTCTAATGACCGCCTTATGTGCTGACCATAAGGGCTCATCTGAAACCTCCCCCACATCATTGGTGTTAAAGGAAAGGTGAAATTTCTGATGACACTTTCTCCATCCCATGCTTGTCAAGGAGAAGAGAGGTACAGTATTTAATCGCCACCTAGAGGATGGGTTTGTTTGGTGTTGCAGGGCGAGTATCAAGGTCACTGGGGCGTGATCCGACAAGAAAATTAATCCAATTTTTTGCTGAGATGCATCTGCCTAAGGCCTTACTATCGACTAGAAAATAATCCAGTCTACTGTAGGCCTGATGTCGAAATGAATAAAAAGTAAAGTCCCTTTCGGTGGCGTGAGAATATCTCCAGTAATCATGTAAATGGAACTCGGTAATCAAAGGTTTTAATTCTTTCCGGAAGTAGTTCTTTTTATTAGAACAATCTAGGAGTCTATCCACAAGAATATTGAAATCTCCACAAATAATTTGCTCTCCCTGAAATAATTCGATTACCTTCTGAAATTCTTTGCGCAGAAAGAAAATCTGTGCATTATTTGGAGCATATACTGCAACAATAGTATGTGCCTCACCGTTAAGAGAGCACACTAAAATCAGGAATCAACCCGCTGGGTCTTTATAAGAATTTATACACTGAAACGCCAGCGTATTTTTAATTAATATACATACCCCTGCTTTCTTGCCAGGGTTATTTGCAAAGAATGTGTGTGGAAATTGGGGATGGCTAATCCTATTATTATCGGACTCAAGCAAATGCATCTCCTGCAAACACACCACATCAGCCTGTGATTTCCGCACCTCCCTCCACATCATGGACCTTTTCCCTGGGAAGAGCAGTCTTTTAACATTGAGTGATAGTATTTGGATGCTCATGGTGGAACAAGTAATCGCCTAGGACTTCCCATATGCCTCCAAGTACAATCTAAGGCCGGCCTCACACTAGCGAGTTTTACGGACGTAAGAGCGCAGAAACTATGTCCGTAAAACTCGCATAACATACGGCACAATTATTCTCTATGCCCCTGCTCCTATCTGCCATATTTTACTGATCAGTATTATACGGCTTTCTACGGCCGTAGAAAATCGCAGCATGCTGCGTTTGTCACCGTATTGCACAAATAAAACGTCAATGAAAGTCTATGGAAGCCCCAAAAATACGGATTACACACGGACCAGCAGTGTGACTTGCAAGGAATACGCAGCGCTGTTAGAGAGAAAAGCCGGTAATTCAGTGCGGTGTACAGTAAAATCACACTGCCAGCTTACAGTAGAATAGGTAGAATAAATGTGTACACATAGGATATATATATATATTTGTATATATATATATATGTCACTGAGACACATATATGTATATATATTAATATTTCATCCAGCGCGATATAGCAGAAAGCCGGTAATTCAATTACCGGCTTTTGCTTTCTCCTTCCTAAATCCGACATGATATGAGACATGATTTACATACAGTAAACCATCTCATATCCCCTTTTTTTTGCATATTCCACACTACTAATGTGAGTAGTGTGTATATGCAAAATTTGGCCGTTCTAGCTATTAAATTGAAGGGTTAAATGGCGGAAAAAATTGGCGTGGGCTCCCGCACAATTTTCTCCGCCAGAGTAGTAAAGCCAGTGACTGAGGGCAGATATTAATATCCTGGAGAGGGTCCATGGTTATTGGTCCCCCCCTGGCTAAAAACATTTGACCCCAGCCACCCCAGAAAAGGCACATCTGGAAGATGCGCCTATTCTGGCACTTGGCCACTCTCTTCCCATTCCCGTGTAGCGGTGGGATATGGGGTAATGAAGGGTTAATGTCACCTTGCTATTGTAAGGTGACATTAAGCCAAAATAATAATGGAGAGGCGTCAATTATGACACCTATCCATTATTAATCCAATACTAGTAAAGGGTTAAAAAAACACACACACATTATTAAAAATTATTTTAATAAAATAAAAACAAAGGTTGTTGTAATAATTTATTCTACGCTCAATCCAATCACTGAAGACCCTCGATCTGTACCAAAAAAAAAAAAAAACAACAACAATATCCATACCTTCCGAAGATCTGTAAAGTCCAACGATGTAAATCCATCTGAAGGGGTTAAATATTTTGCAGCAAGGAGTTCTGCTAATGCAGCGCAGCTCCTTGCTGCAAAACCCCGAAGAATGAAGGTAAAGTAGGTCAATGACCTATATTTACCTTCATTTGCGGTGAGGCGCCCTCTGCTGGCTGTTCCTAGATCGTGGGAACTTTCCTAGAAAGCTCCCAGGTTCGAGTTCATATGAGGACAACCAGCAGAGGGCGCCTCTTATGAACTCGAGCCTGGGAGCTTTCTAGGAAAGTTCCCACGATCTAGGAACAGCCAGCAGAGGGCGCCTCACCGCAAATGAAGGTAAATATAGGTCATTGACCTACTTTACCTTCATTCTCCGGGGTTTTGCAGCAAGGAGCTGCGCTGCATTAGCAGAACTCCTTGCTGCAAAATATTTTAACCCCTTCAGATGGATTTACATCGTTGGACTTTACAGATCTGCGGAAGGTATGGATATTGTTGTTTTTTTTTTTTGGTACAGATCGAGGGTCTTCAGTGATTGGATTGAGCGTAGAATAAATTATTACAACAACCTTTGTTTTTATTTTATTAAAATAATTTTTAATAATGTGTGTGTGTTTTTTTTAACCCTTTACTAGTATTGGATTAATAATGGATAGGTGTCATAATTGACGCCTCTCCATTATTATTTTGGCTTAATGTCACCTTACAATAGCAAGGTGACATTAACCCTTCATTACCCCATATCCCACCGCTACACGGGAATGGGAAGAGAGTGGCCAAGTGCCAGAATAGGCGCATCTTCCAGATGTGCCTTTTGTGGGGTGGCTGGGGGCAGATGTTTTTAGCCAGGGGGGGACCAATAACCATGGACCCTCTCCAGGCTATTAATATCTGCCCTCAGTCACTGGCTTTACTACTCTGGCGGAGAAAATTGTGCGGGAGCCCACGCCAATTTTTTCCGCCATTTAACCCTTTAATTTAATAGCTAGAATGGCCAAATTGTGCATATACACACTACTAACATTAGTAGTGTGGAATATGCAAAAAAAATGGGGATATGAGATGGTTTACTGTATGTAAACCATGTCTCATATCATGTCGGGTTTAGGAAGGAGATAGCAAAAGTCGGTAATTGAATTACCGGCTTTAAAGCTATCTAGCTCTGTATAAAGTAATAATATATATACATATATGTGTCTACTGACATATATAAATATATATATATATATGTATATATATATATATATAGACAGTATATATGTTTTTTTTTGACACATGGATCCCTTGTATAGCCGTATGTCGGTTTTGCAAGCCTGCGAGAAAAACACGAAGTACAGATGCCATACGAATTACATACGGAGGATGCCATGCACAAAAAACGCTGACACACCCTGCCTACGGAGGAGCTACGGACCACTATTTTGGGGACTTTTCAGCGTATTACGGCCGTAAAAAAAGGAACGTACTTTCATACGCTGAGTGTGAAGCCGGCCTAACAGTGCAATCAATATGTCTAAACACTCTTCCATCATGGCATTACTTTGAGAGCACAGACGCATCAATAAATGTAAACAAGTCGGGGCTTCAAAATCGCACATTACCAGAACAAGCAAAAAGAAGAAAACAACTGAAAAATGTAAAAGTGGTTAGAGCTAGAAAAAAACAAAAAAGAAAAAAACAGGTTGCAAAAAAACAGAATGCAAGCTGTTAGGCCGGGGTCACACTAGACCGTAATACGGACGAGTGCAATGCGATAAAAAATCGCATAGCACTCGTCCCAATGTTAATCAATGGGGCAGCTCCCATCATCCGATATTTTCTCGGCCGTATTCAGGATCCGAGTGAAATCGCAGCATGCTGCGATTGTCAGCGTTTCTCGGCCGAGAATCGCCAATGAAAGTCTATGGAAGCCCCAAAAATACGGATCACACACGGACCAGCAGTGTGACTTGCGAGAAATACGCAGCGCTGTTAGAGAGAAAAGCCGGCAATTCAGGGGGGTGTACAGTAAAATTACACTGACAGCTTAGAATATAATAGGTCGAATAAATGTGTACACATAGAATAGGTATACAGTGGGGCAAAAAAGTATTTAGTCAGTCAGCAATAGTGCAAGTTCTACCACTTAAAAAGATGAGAGGCGTCTGTAATTTACATCATAGGTAGACCTCAACTATGGGAGACAAACTGAGAAAAAAAAATCCAGAAAATCACATTGTCTGATTTTTTTATCATTTTTTTTGCATATTATGGTGGAAAATAAGTATTTGGTCAGAAACAAACAATCAAGATTTCTGGCTCACAGACCTGTAACTTCTTCTTTAAGAGTCTCCTCTTTCCTCCACTCATTACCTGTAGTAATGGCACCTGTTTAAACTTGTTATCAGTATAAAAAGATACCTGTGCACACCCTCAAACAGTCTGACTCCAAACTCCACTATGGTGAAGACCAAAGAGCTGTCAAAGGACACCAGAAACAAAATTGTAGCCCTGCACCAGGCTGGGAAGACTGAATCTGCAATAGCCAACCAGCTTGGAGTGAAGAAATCAACAGTGGGAGCAATAATTAGAAAATGGAAGACATACAAGACCACTGATAATCTCCCTCGATCTGGGGCTCCACGCAAAATCCCACCCCGTGGGGTCAGATTGATCACAAGAACGGTGAGCAAAAATCCCAGAACCACGCGGGGGGACCTAGTGAATGAACTGCAGAGAGCTGGGACCAATGTAACAAGGCCTACCATAAGTAACACACTACGCCACCATGGACTCAGATCCTGCAGTGCCAGACGTGTCCCACTGCTTAAGCCAGTACATGTCCGGGCCCGTCTGAAGTTTGCTAGAGAGCATTTGGATGATCCAGAGGAGTTTTGGGAGAATGTCCTATGGTCTGATGAAACCAAACTGGAACTGTTTGGTAGAAACACAACTTGTCGTGTTTGGAGGAAAATGAATACTGAGTTGCATCCATCAAACACCATACCTACTGTAAAGCATGGTGGTGGAAACATCATGCTTTGGGGCTGTTTCTCTGCAAAGGGGCCACGACGACTGATCCGGGTACATGAAAGAATGAATGGGGCCATGTATCGTGAGATTTTGAGTGCAAACCTCCTTCCATAAGCAAGGGCATTGAACATGAAACGTGGCTGGGTCTTTCAACATGACAATGATCCAAAGCACACCGCCAGGGCAACGAAGGAGTGGCTTCGTAAGAAGCATTTCAAGGTCCTGGAGTGGCCTAGCCAGTCTCCAGATCTCAACCCTATAGAAAACCTTTGGAGGGAGTTGAAAGTCCGTGTTGCCAAGCGAAAAGCCAAAAACATCACTGCTCTAGAGGAGATCTGCATGGAGGAATGGGCCAACATACCAACAACAGTGTGTGGCAACCTTGTGAAGACTTACAGAAAACGTTTGACCTCTGTCATTGCCAACAAAGGATATATTACAAAGTATTGAGATGAAATTTTGTTTCTGACCAAATACTTATTTTCCACCATAATATGCAAATAAAATGTTAAAAAAACAGACAATGTGATTTTCTGGATTTTTTTTTCTCAGTTTGTCTCCCATAGTTGAGGTCTACCTATGATGTAAATTACAGACGCCTCTCATCTTTTTAAGTGGTGGAACTTGCACTATTGCTGACTGACTAAATACTTTTTTGCCCCACTGTATATATATATATATATATGTCAGTGAGACACACATATGTATATATATTAACATTTCTTCCAGCGCTAGACAGCTTTAAAGCCGGTAATTCAATTACCGGCTTTTGCTTTCTCCTTCCTAAAACCCGACATGATATGAGACATGGTTTACATACAGTAAACCATCTCATATCACCATTTTTTTGGCATATTCCACACTACTAATGTCAGTAGTGTGTCTATGCAAAATTTGGCCGTTCTAGCTATGAAAATAAAGGGTTAAATGGCGGAAATAATTGGCGTGGGCTCCCGCACAATTTTCTCCGCCAGAGTGGTAAAGCCAGTGACTGAGGCCAGATATTAATAGCCTGGAGAGAGTCCATGGTTATTGGCCCCCCCGGCTAAAAACATCTGCCCCCAGCCACCCCAGAAAAGGCACATCTGGAAGATGCGCCTATTCTGGCACTTGGCCACTCTCTTCCCATTCCCGTGTAGCGGTGGGATATGGGGTAATGAAGGGTTAATGCCACCTTGCTATTGTAAGGTGACATTAAGCCAAATTAATAATGGAGAGGCGTCAATTATGATACCTATCCATTATTAATCCAATACTAGGAAAGGGTTAAAAAAAACACAAACACATTATTAAAAATTATTTTAATGAAATAAAAACAAAGGTTGTTGTAATATTTTATTGAACGCCCAATCCACTCACTGAAGACCCTCGATCTGTAACAAAAAAAAACATAATAAACCAACAATATACATACCTTCCGCAGATCTGTAAAGTCCAACTATGTAAATCCATCTGAAGGGGTTAAAATATTTTGCAGACACGAGCTTTGCTAATGCAACATTGCTCATGTCTGCAAAACCCCGGGGAATGTAGGTAAAGTAGGTCAATGACCTATATTTACCTGCATTTGCAGTGGGGCGCCCTCTGCTGGCTGTTCCTAGATCGTGGGAACTTTCCTAGAAAGCTCCCAGGCTCGAGTTCATATGAGGACAACCAGCAGAGGGCGCCCTCTTATGATCTCGAGCCTGGGAGCTTTCTAGGAAAGTTCCCACGATCTAGGAACAACCAGCAGAGGGCGCCTCACCGCAAATGCAGGTAAATATAGGTCATTGACCTACTTTACCTACATTCCCCGGGGTTTTGCAGACATGAGCAATGTTGCATTAGCAAAGCTCGTGTCTGCAAAATATTTTAACCCCTTCAGATGGATTTACATAGTTGGACTTTACAGATCTGCGGAAGGTAAGGATATTGTTGGTTTATTATGTTTTTTTTTGTTACAGATCGAGGGTCTTCAGTGAGTGGATTGGGCGTTCAATAAAATATTACAACAACCTTTGTTTTTATTTCATTAAAATAATTTTTAATAATGTGTTTGTGTTTTTTTAACCCTTTCCTAGTATTGGATTAATAATGGATAGGTGTCATAATTGACGCCTCTCCATTATTAATTTGGCTTAATGTCACCTGACAATAGCAAGGTGGCATTAACCCTTCATTACCCCATATCCCACCGCTACACGGGAATGGGAAGAGAGTGGCCAAGTGCCAGAATATAACAATTTTATTGAAAGAACCATATATATAATTCACAGTTGTAAAGAATAAAAAACCAAATAACAAGATGCAAGAAAAAAGATAAAAGAGGCGACACTAGTGCCACACACGGAGCAAATGATATACTAGTAGAGCAAAAAGAATATTATTTTGAACAATTTTACTGATATCATAACTACCAATAACAAGCAGCCCTCAATAGAGATCATATATAATGCATAATGCAGATAGTGAAGGTAAAGCTGACAAAATAAGTATATAGGTATATGGCAGAAAGAGAAATCAGTGTATAATATATGTGCTCACAGAAATGCGTACTAATGCAAGACGATACACAATATGCAATGCAAAAAATGAATTAAAGTGCCTAGTGCAACTATGTATATACTGAGAGGTAACCAATACCATCAGGGGAGAGCTCAGTATAATTTAAATGTGGCAAGATATATTATATGGCATGAGTAAGCCGAGACCGAAGGTATAGGTAAAGGTAAGTCATCTAGGGAGAATACCATATAATTGAATACAACCTAAAGTCTGCCACCAAAACATTAGGGAGATAAAGATGCATACATGGAGTACCGACCTGTTGCCGTGTGCGGGAGAGGGAGCCCCGACGCGCGTTTCGCATAAATTGCTTCCTCGGGGGGCGCTAGTGTAAGAAGGGGTGGGGGTCTCTTTATATCCCAAGCGGTAATGTCGGCGCCTGCCCCAGCACTGCACTTGCCGGAAGCGGCAGAGTCGGCGTCCAACGTCACGAAACTGCGCCCCGCACTGACGCGTCAGTGGGAGGGGCCAGAGACGCGACGCAAGGAGGACGTGTATCCACGGCAACCAGGACAAGCCGGCCGGGACATGCGCACACCGCTGGGGGCAGGAATGAAGGAAGGAGGCGGCCGTACAGAAGGTGCCGGTCTGATGAGAGCCGAGGGCAGCAGATGCATATGTAGAGACAGTGCTCATGTGCTCAATGTCAATAAATAAAGGGCACTTATACGGTGAGGGACACTGTTAGATGAGCACTATTAAGAAGGGGGCACTGTTGAATAGTGGAGGAAAGCTCCAAATATCTAGAGGCTATGTGACGTGCGCAATAAAATGCAAATGTATTGAAATCAATACAAGATATCTAATTTATAATTGCCTAGAATACTACTTCCTGCAATTTGTGCCAACTTCCTGTCCGGAGCTAATGTCCGGAGCTAATGTCCGGAGCTAATGTCCGGAGATAAGTGACGTCAACAGTGTCCAGTGTCTGATTGGTTGCCGCCTGCTGCGAGCGACCAATCAGAAACGTGCCGTACTGTGACACACTCCGCCCGCCATTTTGGTGTGATTTTTGAATTTTTACCTCACAGCAAGTTTCTACTGCGTGGAGGCGGGCCCAGTGACGTTGCTCTTCAAGCTCCTGCCGAATTTCGTCAAAAAAATGATAATACCATTTACCAAAACTATATATATTTAGTTGTGAAGTGGTTCAGTGACATTTTCACACCAATTTTGAACTTTTGTTTGGTGTTTTCTCCATATACTGCCTATTATTTTTGTTCTTTCTTACTATTATTTATTAATTGTATTATTCTTACATTTGAATAAATAAAGTATATATGGATTCTAGACTCCCGATTCTTTAGAATCGGGCTGCCATCTAGTATTATATAAAATGCACAGGTGAAAAAATACTAATAAAGACAAATTACCCTGCAATGCAGTGTGTGAACAATGGAAATGACAGTGAGTCATGCCAATAATGATGGATAGGTGACAATTTATATACATGTGAATATAAAGAACATAATTTTATGTAGTCCTATAAGAACAGCTACAAACAAATAAATACAGTAAAATAATTAAAAGACACAGGAACACGGTGAAAAGCGGTGAACTTTTATCCTCAGCTACATCATAGACAAGAAGAAGAATCAGTGAGCGCCTCCTGAGATTGATGGGATGAAACAAAACATAATGAAGACAATCTGCTAAGATAAGAGAAAAAAACAATGAGTATAAGAGAAAAACATAAAAACCACAAAACACTAGACTAAAAAAGGTTTTTATATAGGAAATATATGATGGGCCAGTATTTGCTCAAAATGTCCCTTACCATTGTGGATTTACTCGAGTAGGTGGCTATAAATCTCACCTGGTTGGATGTTCGAGATTCCTTTTTGGTCCACAAGAGACTAGTTCTATCAATCCGGGAGGCTCTCCTCTTACATCGTCTGACTATCCTAGACGAGTAACCTCGATCCAAGAACCGGTTAGAGATGTCTTCTGCTTGTTTTTGGTAGGATATCTCCTGAGAGGAGATACGTTTTGCTCTAAGAAATTGTCCATAGGGGATACTGTTCTTAAGATGTCTCGGGTGGGCAGATGTGGAGTGTAATAGACTGTTGACTGATGTCTCCTTCCGATGTAGATCACTCTGTAATAGGTCATCATCACCCCTGTGAATACGCACATCAAGGAAGTCAACGCTGTCACAATGGTAAGGGAGATTTTGAGCAAATACTGGCCCATCATTAAATATGACACAACACTTACCAACTGTCTCACCAACCAACCCTCCATAACGTATCGCAGGAATAAAAATCTCCGCGATTTGTTAACCCACAGTTACTACAAAGGTCAGGAATCTAAATGTGCCTTTGGCTCTAAGGGTCTCAGATGGGGCTTTTTTCCCTGCCGTGACTGTACTGCATGCAAGAATCTGGAACGTTGTTTCTCCTGTCTCTCTAGCGATGGATCCAAGGAATTTCGGATAACCCAGCACATCACTTGTTCCACGGATCATGTGGTGTATTACGCCACATGTCCCTGTGGACTCATTTACGTGGGCCTCACATCACGTCAGCTACGAGTTAGAACCAGGGAACACACCCGGGACATAAAAGCAGCATTGAACTCATCGGCTGATGAATTCCTGAAGCCAATACCCAGACATTTTAAAGAAAAACATGGCTGTAATAGCCAGTTATTGATGATACGGGGCATCGATCGGGTGTTGGCTGATGGCCGTGGCGGAGATATGAAGAAACGTCTTGCCCAGCTAGAGGCACAGTGGATAGTCCGTATTGACTGCATTCGCCCTAAGGGCCTTAATGAGGTCCTTAGTTTTGTCCCATTTTTATAAAGGTTTATTATAGGTTTATGGATTAGCATAGAATTTCCTATATAAAAACCTTTTTTAGTCTAGTGTTTTGTGGTTTTTATGTTTTTCTCTTATACTCATTGTTTTTTTCTCTTATCTTAGCAGATTGTCTTCATTATGTTTTGTTTCATCCCATCAATCTCAGGAGGCGCTCACTGATTCTTCTTCTTGTCTATGATGTAGCTGAGGATAAAAGTTCACCGCTTTTCACCGTGTTCCTGTGTCTTTTAATTATTTTACTGTATTTATTTGTTTGTAGCTGTTCTTATAGGACTACATAAAATTATGTTCTTTATATTCACATGTATATAAATTGTCACCTATCCATCATTATTGGCATGACTCACTGTCATTTCCATTGTTCACACACTGCATTGCAGGGTAATTTGTCTTTATTAGTATTTTTTCACCTGTGCATTTTATATAATATATCTTGTATTGATTTCAATACATTTGCATTTTATTGCGCACGTCACATAGCCTCTAGATATTTGGAGCTTTCCTCCACTATTCAACAGTGCCCCCTTCTTAATAGTGCTCATCTAACAGTGTCCCTCACCGTATAAGTGCCCTTTATTTATTGACATTGTATTTTCCCCTTATAGGGTTTATCTTCACATTAGACACATACATTGCAATCTCGCATACTTCCCTTCACCCTCCTTAGCACTGTCTCTACATATGCATCTGCTGCCCTCGGCTCTCATCAGACCGGCACCTTCTGTACGGCCGCCTCCTTCCTTCATTCCTGCCCCCAGCGGTGTGCGCATGTCCCGGCCGGCTTGTCCTGGTTGCCGTGGATACGCGTCCTCCTTGCGTCGCGTCTCTGGCCTCTCCCACTGACGCGTCAGTGTGGGGCGCAGTTTCGTGACGTTGGACGCCGACTCTGCCGCTTCCGGCAAGTGCAGTGCTGGGGCAGGCGCCGACATTACCGCTTGGGATATAAAGAGACCCCCACCCCTTCTTACACTAGCGCCCCCTGAGGAAGCAATTTATGCGAAACGTGCGTCGGGGCTCCCTCTCCCGCACACGGCAACAGGTCGGTACTCCATGTATGCATCTTTATCTCCCTAATATTTTGGTGGCAGACTTTAGGTTGTATTCAATTATATGGTATTCTCCCTAGATGACTTACCTTTACCTATACCTTCGGTCTCGGCTTACTCATGCCATATAATATATCTTGCCACATTTAAATTATACTGAGCTCTCCCCTGATGGTATTGGTTACCTCTCAGTATATACATAGTTGCACTAGGCACTTAAATTCATTTTTTGCATTGCATATTGTGTATCGTCTTGCATTAGTACGCATTTCTGTGAGCACATATATTATACACTGATTTCTCTTTCTGCCATATACCTATATACTTATTTTGTCAGCTTTACCTTCACTATCTGCATTATGCATTATATATGATCTCTATTGAGGGCTGCTTGTTATTGGTAGTTATGGTATCAGTAAAATTGTTCAAAATAATATTCTTTTTGCTCTACTAGTATATCATTTGCTCCGTGTGTGGCACTAGTGTCGCCTCTTTTATCTTTTTTCTTGCATCTTGTTATTTGGTTTTTTATTCTTTACAACTGTGAATTATATATATGGTTCTTTCAATAAAATTGTTATATTTTAGCTCATTGTGTCCATTTCTCTTTTGGGTTACTATATTAGATATTATGGCGGAGCTTTCATCTCCGGTGCCCTGTTTATAGGTTTACTACAAGTGCCAGAATAGGCGCATCTTCCAGATGTGCCTTTTCTGGGGTGGCTGGGGGCAGATGTTTTTAGCCAGGGGGGGGCCAATAACCATGGACCCTCTCCAGGCTATTAATATCTGCCCTCAGTCACTGGCTTTACTACTCTGGCGGAGAAAATTGTGCGGGAGCCCACGCCAATTTTTTCCGCCATTTAACCCCTTAATTTACTAGCTAGAACGGCCAAATTTTGCATAGACACACTACTGACATTAGTAGTGTGGAATATGCAAAAAATGGTGATATGAGATGGTTTACTGTATGTAAACCAGGTCTCATATCATGTCGGGTTTTAGGAAGGAGAAAGCAAAAGCCGGTAATTGAATTACCGGCTTTCGGCTATATCGCGCTGGATGAAATATTAATATATATACATATATGTGTCTACTGACATATATATATATATATATATATATATATATATATATATAGACAGACAGTATATATGTTTTTTTGTTTTGTCACATGGATCCCTTGTATAGCCGTATGTCGGTTTTGCAAGCCTGCGATAAAAACACGCAGTACGGATGCCATACGGATGTCACACGGATGTCACACGGATCATTTGATGCGAGGAAATCGCATCCTCGCACTGCACACGGATCAATGTTTTGGTAACTTTTGTGCGATTCTTGTCCGTCAAAAACGGTCCGTTTTTTTATACGTTGTGTGTGTCCCCGGCCTTAAGTCAAGGATCAGCAGATAAAGTTACTACAAGGGCACTGTTTCCACTAGCCCCCCAATGGGCCTCAGAGACATGGACCTGCTCCAAACCTCCAGATCATGGGTTAGACCACTCCTGAGTTAATTTTTTCCCCTGATTTTCCTAGGAGATAAAGGAATCTTCCACTCAGGCAGTCTTTCTTCCGCTGGTTTGGGAAAGTGACATACCACCAGTCAACTTTCATATGAGACCAACAACTTCCCCGGCGAATAACCCCATATATATTGGATATTGTTGTCTCTGAGAGACTTATAAAAGTGGGCATAGTCTGTTATGATTTTGTAATTCAGTACCACAATGGACATAGAAGTCAGAGCACATACAGTGATCTGACAATAACCCAAAAACATAGAACGAGCTCTGAGACGTGGGAACTCTGCTGACCGCAATCCCTAATCCTCTCCAACCACACTAGAGGCAGCCGTGGATTGCGCCTAACGCTCCCTATGCAACTCGGCACAGCCTGAGAAACTAGCTAGCCTGAAGATAGAAAATAAGCCTACCTTGCCTCAGAGAAATACCCCAAAGGAAAAGGCAGCCCCCCACATATAATGACTGTGAGTTAAGATGAAAAGACAAACGTAGAGATGAAATAGATTTAGCAAAGTGAGGCCCGACTTTCTGAACAGAGCGAGGATAGGAAAGGTAACTTTGCGGTCAACACAAAACCCTACAAACAACCACGCAAAGGGGGCAAAAAGACCCTCCGTACCGACTAACGGTACGGAGGTACACCCTCTGCGTCCCAGAGCTTCCAGCAAGCAAGAAAAATAAAATAAGCAAGCTGGACAGAAAAAACAGCAAACAAAAATAACACAAGCGAAACTTAGCTATGCAGAGCAGCAGGCCACAGGAACGATCCAGGAGGAAGCAAGTCCGATACTAGAACATTGACTGCAGGCCAGGATCAGAGCACCAGGTGGAGTTAAATAGAGCAGCACCTAACGACTCCACCACATCACCCGAGGAAGGAAACTCAGAAGCCGCAGCACCACTCCCCTCCACCAACGGAAGCTCACAGACAGAATCAGCCGAAGTACCACTTGTGACCACAGGAGGGAGCTCTGCCACAGAATTCACAACAGTACCCCCCCCCTGAGGAGGGGTCACCGAACCCTCACCAGAGCCCCCAGGACGACCAGGATGAGCCATATGAAAGGCACGAACAAGATCGGGAGCATGGACATCAGAGGCAAAGACCCAGGAATTATCTTCCTGAGCATAACCCTTCCACTTAACCAGATACTGGAGTTTCCGTCTCAAAACACGAGAATCCAAAATCTTCTCCACAATATACTCCAACTCCCCCTCCACCAAAACCGGGGCAGGAGGATCAACAGATGGAACAATAGGTGCCACGTATCTCCGCAACAATGACCTATGGAATACGTTATGGATGGAAAAAGAATCCGGAAGGGTCAAACGAAAAGACACAGGATTAAGAACCTCAGAAATCCTATATGGACCAATGAAACGAGGCTTAAATTTAGGAGAGGAAACCTTCATAGGAATATGACGAGATGACAACCAAACCAAATCCCCAACACGAAGTCGGGGACCCACGCAGCGTCTGCAATTAGCAAAACCTTGAGCCTTCTCCTGGGACAAGGTCAAATTGTCCACTACATGAGTCCAGATCTGCTGCAACCTGTCCACCACAGTATCCACACCAGGACAGTCCGAAGACTCAACCTGCCCTGAAGAGAAACGAGGATGGAACCCAGAGTTGCAGAAAAACGGCGAAACCAAGGTAGCCGAGCTGGCCCGATTATTAAGGGCGAACTCAGCCAAAGGCAAAAAGGACACCCAGTCATCCTGATCAGCAGAAACAAAGCATCTCAGATATGTTTCCAAGGTCTGATTGGTTCGTTCGGTCTGGCCATTAGTCTGAGGATGGAAAGCCGAGGAAAAAGACAAGTCAATGCCCATCCTAGCACAAAAGGCTCGCCAAAACCTCGAAACAAACTGGGAACCTCTGTCAGAAACGATATTCTCCGGAATGCCATGTAAACGAACCACATGCTGGAAGGACAATGGCACCAAATCAGAGGAGGAAGGTAATTTAGACAAGGGTACCAAATGGACCATCTTAGAGAAGCGATCACAAACCACCCAAATGACTGACATTTTTTGAGAGACGGGAAGATCTGAAATAAAATCCATAGAGATATGTGTCCAAGGCCTCTTCGGGACCGGCAAGGGCAAAAGCAACCCACTGGCACGAGATCAGAAGGGCTTAGCCCGAGCACAAATCCCACAGGACTGCACAAAAGAACGCACATCCCGTGACAGAGATGGCCACCAAAAGGATCTAGCCACTAACTCTCTGGTACCAAAGATTCCAGGATGACCAGCCAACACCGAACAATGAACCTCAGAGATAACTCTATTCGTCCACCTATCAGGGACAAACAGTTTCTCCGCTGGGCAACGATCAGGTCTATTAGCCTGAAATTTTTGCAGCACCCGCCGCAAATCAGGGGAGATGGCAGACACAATCACTCCCTCTTTGAGAATACCCGCCGGCTCAGATAAACCCGGAGAATCGGGCACAAAACTCCTAGACAGGGCATCCGCCTTCACATTTTTAGAGCCCGGAAGGTACAAAACCACAAAGTCAAAACGGGAAAAAAACAGCGACCAGCGAGCCTGTCTAGGATTCAACCGTTTGGCAGACTCGAGATAAGTCAAGTTCATATGATCAGTCAAGACCACCACGCGATGCTTAGCTCCTTCAAGCCAATGACGCCACTCCTCGAATGCCCACTTCATGGCCAGCAACTCTCGATTGCCAACATCATAATTTCGCTCAGCAGGCGAAAACTTCCTGGAAAATAAGGCGCATGGTTTCATCACCGAGCAATCAGAACTTCTCTGCGACAAAACAGCCCCCGCTCCAATTTCAGAAGCATCAACCTCGACCTGGAACGGAAGCGAAACATCTGGCTGACATAACACAGGGAGAATTCAATATCATACATAGTCCGTCTTGGTTATGTAAATCATATATTAATTATACCAGACATATCAACCAAGGCAGACCTAGGACCTCAAATTGGGGAGGACTGGACTGCTGTGCACATATTTTGTGACTCACCATTTTGGTATGTACTACATATTGGACACTTGTTTAGAGGGTCACATACATTGTGGATAAACGTCTCGGTATTATTGTTGCTACTGTAGCATATATGGACTTTCTATGTATATGGTCCATAATAAATATTGTTGCGCTGCAGCCCGGTCCCTTTATGTGAGATGTGTGTGCGGGCTTGTGTAGGGGATTTGTTTGCCTGCCATGCTGTATACCTGTGTGTTTTTATTCAATAAAGCTGTTTTCTATTTTGCATTAACTGGACATGTTTTGACTGCGTTTTTGGTGCTTTGTTTGGTTGACATAACACAGGGGCAGAAGAAAAACGACGCTTCAACTCTTGAAAAGCTTCCACAGCAGCAGTAGACCAATTGACCACACCAGCACCCTTCTTGGTCAAATCGGTCAATGGTTTAGCAATACTAGAAAAATTGCAGATGAAGCGACGATAAAAATTAGCAAAGCCCAGGAACTTTTGCAGACTCTTCAGAGATGTCGGCTGAGTCCAATCATGGATGGCCTGGACCTTAATAGGATCCATCTCGATAGTAGAAGGGGAAAAAATGAACCCCAAAAATGAAACCTTCTGAACACCAAAGAGACACTTTGATCCCTTCACAAACAAAGAATTAGCACGCTGGACCTGGAACACCATTCTGACCTGCTTCACATGAGACTCCCAATCATCCGAGAAGACCAAAATATCATCCAAGTACACAATCAGGAATTTATCCAGGTACTCTCGGAAGATGTCATGCATAAAGGACTGAAACACTGATGGAGCATTGGCAAGTCCGAATGGCATAACTAGGTATTCAAAATGGCCCTCGGGCGTATTAAATGCAGTTTTCCATTCATCGCCTCGCTTAATACGCACAAGATTATATGCACCACGAAGATCTATCTTGGTGAACCAACTAGCCCCCTTAATCCGAGCAAACAAATCAGATAACAGCGGCAAGGGGTACTGAAATTTGACCGTGATCTTATTTAGAAGGTTTCAAGGCCAGAAACAGTTTGCAATTATTTTTGAAATTCACAAATTTGACTCTATCACCATAAAACAAATCAGGAATAGGAATTCTTGGTTCTAACATAGGATTCTGAACCACCAAATCTTAAATCTTTGGTACATTTATAACGAGATTATCCATTGAATAGCACAGACCCTGAATGTCCATGTCCACACCTGTGTCCTGAACCACCCAAATGTCTAGGGGAAAAAAAGGCAAAACACAGTGCAAAGAAAAAAAAATGGTCTCAGAACTTCTTTTTTCCCTCTATTGAGAATCATTAGTACTTTGGGCCTCCAGTACTGTTATGATTTTGTAATTCAGTACCACAATGGACATAGAAGTCAGAGCACATACAGTGTTCTGACAATAACCCAAAAACATAGAACGAGCTCTGAGACGTGGGAACTCTGCTGACCGCAATCCCTAATCCTCTCCAACCACACTAGAGGCAGCCGTGGATTGCGCCTAACGCTCCCTATGCAACTCGGCACAGCCTGAGAAACTAGCTAGCCTGAAGATAGAAAATAAGCCTACCTTGCCTCAGAGAAATACCCCAAAGGAAAAGGCAGCCCCCCACATATAATGACTGTGAGTTAAGATGAAAAGACAAACGTAGAGATGAAATAGATTTAGCAAAGTGAGGCCCGACTTTCTGAACAGAGCGAGGATAGGAAAGGTAACTTTGCGGTCAACACAAAACCCTACAAACAACCACGCAAAGGGGGCAAAAAGACCCTCCGTACCGACTAACGGTACGGAGGTACACCCTCTGCGTCCCAGAGCTTCCAGCAAGCAAGAAAAATAAAATAAGCAAGCTGGACAGAAAAAACAGCAAACAAAAATAACACAAGCGAAACTTAGCTATGCAGAGCAGCAGGCCACAGGAACGATCCAGGAGGAAGCAAGTCCGATACTAGAACATTGACTGGAGGCCAGGATCAGAGCACCAGGTGGAGTTAAATAGAGCAGCACCTAACGACTCTACCACATCACCCGAGGAAGGAAACTCAGAAGCCGCAGCACCACTCCCCTCCACCAACGGAAGCTCACAGACAGAATCAGCCGAAGTACCACTTGTGACCACAGGAGGGAGCTCTGCCACAGAATTCACAACAATAGTCCCTCCTCTTAGCCAACGTTGCTGCAGAAAGGTCTGGAAAAACCAGGAGGTTTTGCAAATCCTCTGGCACGCTTGGGTTCTTACTTAACCTCTGTAGAAATGTTTCTTTAGTGGTGAAAAAATGCAGTCTGGCTAATGTGTCTCTAGGGAGATCAGGATTTATATGCCACTAGATGGTGGCCCGATTCTAACGCATCGGGTATTCTAGAATATCCATGTCCACGTAGTATATTGCCCAGTCACGTAGTATATTGCCCAGCCATGTAGTATATTGCCCAGCCACATAGTATATTGCCCAGCGACATTGTGTACAGCACAGAGTCACGTAGTATACAGCACAGACACGTAGTATACTGCCCAGTCGCGTAGTATATTGCCCAGCCACGTAGTATATTGCCCAACCACGTAGTATATTGCCCAGCCATGTAGTATATTGCACAGCGATGTAGTATACAGCACAGAGCCACATAGTATACAGCACAGACACGTAGTATACTGCCCAGTCATGTAGTATATTGCCCAGTCACGTAGTATATTGCCCAGTCACATAGTATATTGCCCAACCACGTAGTATATTGCCCAGCCATGTAGTATATTGCACAGCGATGTAGTATACAGCACAGAGCCACATAGTATACAGCACAGACACGTAGTATACTGCCCAGTCATGTAGTATA